>NC_137219.1:17042881-17236538 GCF_949987685.1 Ammodytes marinus | reverse complement strand
AATACTAATACTACTACTCCACTACATCTGATTTGACTGGATTCAGTTGTGTAAAAACTTAATAGCGAACAAATAAATATGAGGCATTGTTGTGGATGAAAAGAGTAAAAGACCTATGCGTAATTTCACGTTAAACACACCAAT
Organism: Ammodytes marinus; assembly: GCF_949987685.1. NCBI lineage: Eukaryota > Metazoa > Chordata > Actinopteri > Uranoscopiformes > Ammodytidae > Ammodytes > Ammodytes marinus. The sequence goes on along the minus strand of NC_137219.1, from coordinate 17,236,394 downwards.
ATTATAATATAATATTTACAGATCAAACATTTAGTAATTTAATTGAACAGTGGACTGACAGTCATTTAATCAGCAACTGACTATTATATAGACGAGTATATTTATATAGATAGACTAGAGGACTTGATGCTTTTCTTTTTCTCACGTGATAGTGAACTCAATTTTAATTGGACAAGACAACACATTTGAAGATGCTATTATTTAATTGAGACAATAATCACAAGAGGTATCCGCCTTTATGAGATATAATAATTAAACATAAATGTTCTGCATAAGGACTGTTTTACTTTTAATACTTGATGGTTAAAACTTCAATATTGTTAATTAAACACAATTTTAAATGCAGGGCTTTTACTTTCAATGGAGTATTTTGACATTCTTGTATTTACTTCGGTAAATCTTCCACCACTGCATCCAAGCGTAAACAACACATGCTGAACAGCATGGCGTTTAACTGCATGGTGCATTTTAGTTCAGCCTGTAACACAGTGGCGGTCACATGTCTAGTCTTATGTTTACATTGCTTTCTCAGAGTCCATGATCCCCGACCTGAGGTAAAGCTGCTTCGTCTCAACCATGACGACAAACATTAGTTAGGCTATGACAACCTTTTTATTTATTTTTTACTAATCCTATTGTTATCAGCAGACACAGAGGTCTTAAAGACTTCCAAACAGCTGTTTCTGTTGATTCAGGCTGTCTCTGACTCATGGTCTGACCAAGCAGCTGAAGTGCAGTTCCATGAAGTTAAATTGCTGTGAAACGTCTCATTTGTATTACAAAAGGTGGGAATTCAATGCAGAGGGCCCTTCATGTCCATGTTCCCTATCTTGACAGACATGGCGTATATATGTATACAGTAGGTAAAGAGGGTAGCTGTCCCAAGACATTTCCACAGTGAAGGGTGGAGTGCATCTTTGAACGACCTGCATTAGAAGACAAACGAGCACCGAGTACACAAATGATGGGCCATTCTGTTGCTCAAACGCCTGCAGGTGGCGTTGAAGTGACTCATCTTCTTTCGAGTGTGTGGAGGCATACTAGGTCCTTCTGGAGAATCTTAGTTTTCAAATCACTTCTTGTCAAAATCGAAGTGAATATCTCCTCACAATCTGCTACCTATCCGTACTGTGAGGAGATATTCACTGATTTTGACAAAAAGTTGTTTGTCAACAAACATTCTCCAGAATGACCTAGTAGGGGAGAGTGGCCTAAGTTGTGCAACTTTTCACTCAAAGTGACTTTAAAGTGAGGCCTTGACAGTAAAGTCTCCAACTCAAATATGTACATATATTTCAGGGTATTGTGCATCCCTGGCAATAAAAACTTTGGATCTGGAATAAACTGTTGAAGAAATATAGCTTTCAGAAAAAAAGTTGTCTTGATCCACAACTTGCCCCCGGTGTGGTGTAAGTTGTGCGGTTGGAGAGAATACCATGGGGTGAATTGTGCCACTGCTATATATCTCATAAACTGTAATGCAAGACAAATCCATTAGACAATCACTTATTTAAGGTGTATTTAAAGTAAATAAAGTAAATAGTTGACAAAGATTGAAGGACAATTTTCTTAAACAAGGCCTAGCAGATCTAATGGTTTTACCTGCAAAGCTCACAATGACAAAGTCACCATCATCATCTTTCTGGCCATCTGAACTCTCATCAGTGGTGTCGTTAAGTGGAATTGAGATGTCACTCTCTTCTGAGCTACTGTAGACAATCACTTTCTTTTGGTGACCAGCGTATACAGCCATGCCACTGGCACAACTCTCAGAAATGTACTTTGCACTAGTTGCTCCGTGCTTGTGGAACCAACTGCCACCTGACAAATGTGATTCCCCTACATTTCTGCCTTTAAATCAAGGCTCAAAACCCATATGTACACCCTGGTGTTTCCCCCCCATTAACTATCTTACCTCTGCACTACTATCTGTGTTTATGTGGATGTATGGGCTTTACGTCTTTTATTTTGGTTATTGTTATTTTACCTTCATTGTTTACCTACTGAATGCACTATGTACAGCACTTTGGACAGTGCAAACTGTCATAAATGTGCTTTTATAAATACATTTTACTTACTTACTTACTTATAACTCACCCAGGCCCTTTGGCACAAATCAAACAAATCCCAGAAATTTGGATAATAAGCATGATGCAGCAATTTAGGGCTGACATCGTGCTAACTGTATAGACTCAAAATGTAGCATACCAAAGCACTAAAACATGTGTCAAATGTTTTCAAACTTGTCTATAATTGTTCAGACACAATAATCAAAAAACCTTGATCATGGAAATTTTACTTGAAAGGAAAAACACAGTTTTTTTAGCTTAAATGTGCTTATATCTTATTCCTTGTGTCTCCCTTCTTTACAGGATGAGTCAAATGGATGGCTCTTCTTAAATATGTGGTCACATTTCCAATTTCTTCCACGGTTTTCTAGAAACAAGGGGTGGCACAACTTCCAAAATGCACAACTTAGGCCACTCTCCCCTATACCTTTAACGCCTCAAACAAACTCTCACTATATTTTTAGTCTTAAATTCGTGTTGGCAGGCCACCATAACAGCTCTGTCACAGAAGAGAAAGACCACCCTCGTAAAACCCCCAGTGCACCAAATAACCTGAAGCGTCCAATTATTTGAACACTGGCCACGATCTGTCCATATTGAACAAGGCAGTGATTAAGCAGACACATGATTTGTCTTCACGTCTTCTGCCGTGAAACCAATGCTTTCTGCCTGCTGCTGGCCAGCCAAAGGTCAAAGTTCACCAACGTCCCATGACCATACAACCACAGGTCAAAATCATGCACCACCACTCCGAGGGCCTCAACCCTCCTCCTGTTCAACATGTGTCATAAATGCTGTCCACAGCATCTACTTGTCTTCTCCTTAATTAAGCATCTCGGTGGTCAAGACAAAAAAGCTCCAGTATCTCTGGTGCTATTCAGGCCAAGCTACTGACACTGATTAGTGATGGACATCTGTTAGCGACAGGCCTGAGGTCAAACACGCTATTCCGTTTGTGTGGCCTCCTCGAGTGTGGCAAAGTGTGGGAGACAGGCAGGATTAATCGATATCGCACCAGTCACAGGTCGAGAGGGCTGAGTCACAAATCCAGTGGTTTCCACTCTCGACAATATTTTTAAAAGATTCAACTTTGAACGGGAAGCAGGGAAAGGTGCATTTGGCAGTTTACAGATGCATACACGACACCACTGTGCCATTGGTGTATGAGTGTGTGTGTGTGTGTGTGTGTGTGTGTGTGTGTGTGTGTGTGTGTGTGTGTGTGTGTGTGTGTGTGTGTGTGTGTGTGTGTGTGAATGCGGTAAGATTTGTAAAGCCCTTTGGGGCTGAGAAAATCGGCGCTATACTGTATAAGTCAAGTCTATTTACCATTTACCATTTACATCAAATGAGTTGTTTAGGACTCAAAAATCAAATTTGACAGAAAAGTCTCGCCAAAAGTCTTGTCCACATTGGCTTAAAAAAGTGTTTTAAAGTTTATTCTTGTGCTAGGAGACAGCAGCTGACCAATGAAAGTCACCGCAAGTCCTATAGTATACAGCTGCTGTTGAGAAGATGTTGGTCATAATGCATGGTGTTTCTTTGCAGATGGAGTTTGCCAAACAATTTGCAAAAAATGTCAACCTAAAAATACATTCGCAATTGAAAGAATACATTGAGGACTTTGACCCTTGATTCACTTACATAACAGTGATTTTGTAAGTATGTAGTGAGTGCAAAAGTATCAAAGAGTTTGATTTATTTAAAGCGATTATTTTTACCATTATTTAATTTTTAACCATCTTAGCATCTTAACTGGACATTATATCTACACTCTTTTGTGGCATATGATGATCGCCTGAGCCTGTTCATGTCTTGTTTTTTTTGCTGTAATAATAATGCTGTAATGCTGATTTCCTGAGACTTTGACATGGTTAAATGAATGAAAAATAATCATGTACGTACTACATGTCAAACCTTGAGATATCAGTTTAAAGGGGATAATGATAAGTTCTAGATCTAAAATAGACAAGAGACATTTTAGCAAACGTTCAACCTTACCAATGTCATTTTGGAGTTCTCTCCCCCACAGAGCAATGATCATAGCCTGGAGATCCTCTTAACTTCTCATCCCATAATTACACATTGGACCAATCTGCTATGCTGGGAATATTTCATCCTGGCCAAAGAGAAAGAGGACAAAAACTTTAGCTCCCATAAAATTCAAATGAAGCCCTCCATCTCCTCCTTCTCCTTCTCCTCTCTTCTGTTCCTTCATTAAAACTTGGAGATCTTTTTCCTTGGCAAGGGACATTGTTGCGGTGACAATGCTTAACACCAACAATAGCCAGCTCCCAGCTTAACTTTAAGTACCCGCCATTGTCCTTTATTGTTATAGTAGCATATGTGTGAGGATGGTAAACAGGGACTGCAGGGGGGTGGGGGGGGTTTCGGTGATCCACCTCAGCGGAGTGCTCCTGTAGTCTGCAACACCCACTTGGCCGCCCGAAGGCCAGCAAACACAATGCAGTGCTGGAATTTGGATGGTGTTTCAGGGGACTGTCTGTTGAATTGCCCCCATGTGCTATACAAGGGGGGCGTCCTCCCTTTCCCCACGACCCCCAGTGACACAGGAGCACCCCGTAACCCTCACCTCTGACCTCCCCCAACCATCTAAAAAAATATAAAAACAATCGGTAGCAGGTTTAAAAGTGGGAGCAGTCAACCGGAGCATAGAGAAAGGACATGCAGATTAGAAAGACAACATAAATAATTCACACAAGTGTTATTGCTCCCCCGGGGATGTTAGACATCGTATTATGACCCTCCCCCAAATTCCATGAGAGCGTGATCAGCAGGGTGCCCAAGCTTTACCTGCTAACAGCTATCACACACACACACACACACACACACACACACACACACACACACACACACACACACACACACACACACACACACACACACACACACACACACACACACACACACGCACATACACACACCACAGATCTATATCTGGCAATGCATGCATTACATCAAACTTTCACTGTTGATCTTATCAATTGTCTTTTCATTTCCTCTTCAGCAAAGTGCTGTGTTACGAAAAATATGATTAACAATCCTGACCTGGCTTTAACATTCACCTATTCACCTTCATGATTCATTAATGGACATGCTCGGGTCATTGACACACTCACACACACACACACACACACACACACACACACACACACACACACACACACACACACACACACACACACACACACAGTTTATTACACTATGGCAATGTTTTCTCTTGAAAGTGTACAAAGTGTGCAGTTTACACCATATGACTGTACAACATCTCAAAGGAAACAGAGAATAACATGTCAGAGACATACTTCACACATGTTAAAAATACACAAGTACTTTATGTGAATATCCTACTTACATGAATGTCACAGTTAAAAAGCCAAAGCTCTAAAGGGAAAGCACTGACTCACTGCAGCACAAATGGACTGAGTTAGGCTGCCACCTGCTGTTTGTTTTGTGTAAATAACTGATTTATTTACTCTCCCCTTACTGTTGAATGGCTTGTGGTAGAGGAAGTGTCCGGATTCCTTATTTCAATACTAATAAGTATAGTTACAATTGGAAATAAAACTCCACAACAGCAAGTGAAATCCTAATCCGTAAAGAAACTATGCTGTTAAACATTAATTGAAGAGTTCAAAGTTCAAAGTGCTGAGCTGAAGGGAAATAGAAGTATCAAGACATACAGTAGATGATGTCAGTTTGACATGTGAATAACAGTCTGCACTACCAACAGTCACTGGAGCTGAACAGTTCACTTCACCTGCAAAACAGGCTCGGTGCAGCAAACACTATAACCAGCCTCATTGAGATAACACACGCTGTCACTCAGAACATGCTCAGAGTATAAACACTAGCATCAAACCCCAATACACAACTTACAAACTTTTACTCTTTACTACAGTTTGAATAATTTGAGTTACTTCACACAAATAACTTTATATTTTTTTCATGAAAGAGTGAAATGATTTAACATGAAATTGTTTATTTTATAAACATGCCAGTTTTTTTAGGAAAACAAAAATAAATGAAAATCAGAGATTTGCTTCAATATATATGCATTTTGTATATTTTATTGATAACATTTCCAAATGTAGTAATTATCTGTGTAAATATTCTATAATTGTAATACAGAAATCAATATCTGTAATGCTGTAATTTACTGTAGGATTATACTCTCACCTGTTTGTTTGCTGGAAAATTCATATTACAAATGCAACTTTAGATCTTTGCAGATTGGGTCTCAACCCTGCCTCTCTCAATGAGAGACCATGATTCAAAACAGGGTCTATCAGTGTTGCCCTTACGGTATTTCATCAGAAATTACAGCTCTGTCTTCTAGGTCTTCCTCAACACATACACACTCTCACTGCCACTCTTCTCCCTCCATCAACCTGTCTTCATTGCTCCATTTCCAAAAGAAAGTATTTTTGAACTTTCCCTATTTACTGTATATTTACTAACAAGTCTAAAACAAGACACCTTCTTAGTGGTTCAGTTGAAATTGCAATCCACAGTGTTTAAAATGCACTAGGCTGAAATCCATTATGTTTTGAATGTGTGGTTTACAGTTGTGACAGCAGTGTGTTAGCATTTGAACAAAGTATTGAAAATCCATAGTGTTGTGCAGGTTGTGGTTAAGCCATGAGATAAGTGTGTAGAGTTTTGAAATTTGTGTTTAAGCAATGAAAAACGAGTTAGAGTTTGGTCCACATGAACCGCTGCTGTGCATAGTGTTGTTAGAGTTTAGAGTTTTGCATATGTCGCTCCAGTTGTGCCCACTGTGGTTTAGCGATCGAAAAAAACTCTAAACATATGACTCCAAAAGAGCACCTATTTAGAAGACCTCTGCAAATTAATGATTATTCTGGTGAAAGTAAACCAAACCTGCAAATTAGCCTATCTATTGTGAAATAGTGTTATTGTTACTACTGCTGATAGTTTTATCTCTTCAGTCCTCACATATCACACAACAGTTGGACTGCTATGAAGTTGTGACATACAGTATGTGACCCAGGGGAGGGGTCCTGAATGTACATTGTGTCACTTTAAAAGGTCACAATTGAAAATAATATCAAAAGTTCTTAGGATAAAAACTACTGACATTAAAATAAGTTAGATTTTTTTTCTTGTTATTTTAAATATTTTTATCCAATTAGTCTCACAGATTTTCCTTTTTTTACCCCTCATCTACTAGCCTGGCTCCGCCCGCCTACCTACTTCCGCCCAAATTTCATTTTCCCTTCAGTAGTCAGTCTGGTGGTGGGGCGTATTAGTGAGATTTTTCCGAACAGATTTCTGAGTATCCAATCAGCGAACAGAGGAAGTGGCTGAGAACGATGAGGGTCGAAGCAGGGCCCCAGGATGCTGCCTTCTCCGAGCAACCAGCATGGACATGTGGCCAACCCATTAGTATTGCATGGTGAGGGGTGGAGCTTATTTTCATACGGCCCGTAGGCAGATTTCCCTGTCCACACAGTACAAGCGGCGAACAAGATTGTGTCTCTGCAAAATTTTTCTGGATATCAATCATAGGCTCATACTTATCTTTAGACCATATACTATTAAAACTGAAGTTTTCTCATTTCAAAACGCCACCTCAAGCGTTTTATTAGCCCAACGGCTTTTAACGGCTTTCAGTTTGTTTTCGCCAGGCTAGATGCTACAGAACGAGAATGATTCTACTCCCGCCTCCAGTCCGCTACGCTTGCCGCCCTCTTTCTTGATAGGTCCATAATGCAGCTACGTCCATGCTACGTCATGCTTTGGGCCGTATGGAATTTCCGGATTATACTTCCTTGTTGCTTCTCTGCGCCTATGAGCAGCTTTCATAGGAATGAATGGGCGCCATGTTTCAATACGGTGTCCATTTCTTTATATGTCCATGGGTCGAAGTCGCGCTCCAGTTTCAGCTGAATGCTGCGTTCCCTTACGCTCGGAACTCGGAAACTTCCGACTTGTTAGTTCCGAGTTCCGACCTGTCTGTGTTCCAGTGCATCTGCTCGGGAAAGTATGGACGCCTACAACCTTTCTCATCCAAATAACTAAACGTTAGGCTCTAGCAAGTTACCGTTGCCAGGTACCGGTAGATCCATAGACTATAATATGTAGTGAAGTCGGAAATTTCCGAGTTCCCTGAACGCACCGTCAACAGCCGGCTCACGACCAAACGTTATGCGATTGGTTGGATAATCCAGAGTGGCACTGCGCAGATCCAATAGTTTTAAACTTCAACAGACACCCGCCTCCAAGTGAGTGAACGTTTGCCAATTACAGCACTTCCAGACCTCCTGTACAAATGAAATGAAGTACGATGGTCTGGTAGCGCCAGGCTACTCATCTACAGGGCTGTACATTGTAATGCACCATTGATGTCCAGGAGATGGCGCCATGATGGAAGTTTTAACAGGTAAGGTTACTACCATACAGTAAAAGGTTCCAGGCAGTTCACAGTTTCTTCATCTTCTTCCTCCAGTGGTGAAAAAAACTTTATCATACTTTGTAATCCGACACTACTTTTCAGATGTTAACAAACTTTTCAGGCTATGCATTTGTAAGCAAAACTTATGATATTTCAGAATGGGAGCAGCACCTTAATGTCCATCTTTAATATCTGATTGAGCAGGATCAACAGTGTCAGAAATAGAAAAGTCTTATTGTTCAGTGGCTGCCATTGTTTGTATAAAGGTAAATAGTATGTACTATCACACAAGCAAACATGTATTTTTAATTCATATTTTAATTTGCAACATTTCTATTTTCATTTGCAACTCTAATTTCATTTCATTTCAGTTTGGGTACATGTCTATAGAGAGGGATGAGATTTTTGCTCTGTTGCACATAAGGCATTGGTGAACTCAGGAAGCGCGATTGATCCCCTTAAGGTGCGAACACACTAGGCATTTTACACGCGTAAGATTTACGTGCGTAACGCGGCTAAAATGTTGCTTGATCATTTTGTGTCAAAAAAGGTTATACGCGCGTAATGTGACGAGTCTCCCTCCCGATATTGTATTTCCCTTATCAACCATGGCTGCGATCAGAACCGACCCGACACAACAGCGTGCATGTCCACACAAAAACAACAACAATACGGCCAACAACTGTGCCAAAAGACAAACTGAACAGCACAAATAGCCTAGCATTAAAACAGCATTGCATATTCACGGCAGCTACATAACAAACACAGTTACAGCAGCATCGGTGCACGGCGGCACAACATAAAGGCAAGTAGCCAAAATTACCCTACCTGGCTGTGACAGGGGACCGTGACAGGGGACCGTGGCTGGCGTAGATCAACACCGGTGCTTCGTGTACTTGTCGTGAAAGTCCCGCGGACAGTCGTCATGTTTGGGTTCATAATATGAGGCGCTAGCCGCCCGCACACAACAGGGTGAGTTAACTAATGCTATACGGCGCTAACTTTGTTTATCGGCTAAAGCACAGCTACACATATTCACTGAATTAACCAGGAAGTCCATTCTCCTGGTTTACTTTCCCCACGTATTCTAACCCCGAGCGGCTTCATACAGCACCGGCCGCCGCAATACATTTCCTCCTCGGTGTCTCGCATCAGCCTCTGTGTACAGTACACTGTTCTCCGACCCTGCCAATGTATGTGACGTAGGGTCAAGCTCAACGCTGATTGGCCAACGCGGCTAATCGTCTCGCGTAGGAGCAACAAAAGTTCAATTTTTTGAACTCCTCGCGTAGCTATACGCGCGTAATATTTACGCACGTAAAGCTACGCGCGTAAAAATGTTGCTTTAGCGCGAGTGAAAATGTTGCTTTAGCGCGAGTGACGCATTTACGCGCCATGTACGCGCGTAAACCAATGGTTCCCTATGGAAAAGGGGCGGGTTTCATACGCGTCTGTACGCGTGTAAAATGCCTAGTGTGTTCGCACCTTTATATGCTGAGAAATAAAGGCCCCAGAAGTGCCCCTTGGATGCTTCTATGGTAGATAAAACATAAAAATATGCCCTCTAGGCTGCTCTTAGTTGAGAAATGATGAACGTTAAAACAGTTCCCTTTGCGAGTCACACATCGAAAAAAAATCAAATCTTAAGAGTTTGGAACAGTTTCGCCATAAATGAATCATGACTTTCTGCCCCACCACATGCAACTGGTGCAAAAATGCAAAAAGAGTGTTTCAAACTGTTCCCAGGTCGGTTTCAGAGCACTCAGGCACATACACTCAACATTCCGTTGCATAGACAAGTCAGCTGGACTGGACGCCAACCACATCAAAAGCCTCGTCTAGGTATGAAAAACACTTGAAAGTGAGTTCTTGCGATCCTCCTGTACAAAAAGTTTCTAATTTACAGGAAGAGTATAAAGGTTGGCTCTTTCGACACTCGCTGCAAACAAATAGGAATAGGATTAAGATGTCATAAGACCAGGCCAGCTAAATGTTGTACAAGGCCTACGCTATCTGGGCTTTGAATCACTGAAGCTTGGTCAATATATAATAAGGGGAAAACCAGAGAGTGATATTAATATAGCAATAGGGTCTTTCAAGACAGCCACACCCAAGTGAAATGTTAAGATCGAGGGAATTAAATCTGTGTATCTTCCATTCAATCCATATCCGTTTTGAAATGCACAGATTAACTTCTGTGATTTACCTTGAGTGGCTAAACATGTGTTAATTGACAATAAAGATGCTGCAATGCATCCTAGAAACTTATTTAGCATCACATAGTGCACAAGTGAAAGTAAACTGAACTCATAATCAACGTCGATCCAATACTTGTTTGGTCTTTTTTTTTTAGAGGAATGACACTGATTTACTGTCGAATAGTGAAACTGAAAGCAAAAAAGTTTGTATGTGGTTCCATACAGCCGCCCAGTTCACTTACTGCCAAGTTCAAGAAAAGACTCAAGCCCTTTCCACAAAATAGTCTTTGTGGGCTGTCCAGAACATCATACTCAAATCATCTTAACCAGAACAGACTTTGCCTCACTAAGGGTCTAGTCTTTATACTTAAACTGATGGCCTGTTGTTATCCCTTTACACACTCTCGACCTGCAACAGATCTCAAGGTAAGGCCGTTAGTCGTTGCCGTGTAAACATAATTTTTTCAAAGGAAAAAATATATTAAAAAACTCAAATAATTAAGTCTGTTTTCTCATAGCATGTCCATACCAAAAGGAACAGTCCCCTGTCCCTGCTGGATGACAGTCCCAGCTTGGAAAATAAGGAAACCTAAGAAGAAGAGTGTTCCTTAAAGAGGACCTATGATACTTTTCGACTTTTATGACCTATAAACGTTGTTATAATGATGTATAGTCATGTTTAACCAGCAGGGGTTGCAGCAGGGGCGGGGGGGGGGGGGGGGGCGGAGAAGCTCAAAGCAGTGTGTAGAGAAAGACTGATGTGCTTGCTAGGGTAAGAGGAAGAGTGTCTCGAAAATCTACATAGTTTTTTGTGATGTGATTCGTGTCAGGTTGCTCTATAGAAGTTTTTAACAAGAAATTAAGACCAGAAAAGTAGTATAATAGGAGATCTTTAACAGTAAGTTCTCTTGCATGCTTCCATTAAACTATAAAACTTGAAACTGATTTTTTATCTGGAGTTTACCATGGATTGCACAGTTTCCTATTTTGAATAACGGCACACTACAGTATCATTTCCTGTTTATCTGATGAACTCCCAGAGAACTTGAGGTCTGCTGCAACTCTCAGTTCTTTTAAATCGAGTCTGAAGACTTTTTTGTTTCCATTTTAACCTGCAGTTTTTATTTTATTTGCTTCTTTTATTCGCTTTTAAATGTTTTATAATATGTTTTATGTATTCTAATCTTGCCCCTGTAAAGCACTTCGAGTGGCCTTGTGTCTGAATTGTGCTATATAAATAAACTTGCCTTGCCTTGCCTTATCAAATGTGTTTTCCTCTGGTTATGTATAATGGATGATTATTAAATATTTACGTATTATGCACTGTGACACTTTGCTTGTGGCTTTGCTGTGTGAAAGACTCACTAGGTACACACATAATAGCAACACTGATTCATTTACATATGCAGAGAGGGGAAAGACAAAATTGGCTTTGCCTCCTCTACAGGTTAGAAGCTGATGTTGGAAGATGATACATTATGCATAGTTAGCCTAATCTTCAAAGGATATGTTGTCTGTCGCATAACTTTAAGCCCAGTTCAGACCAAAGATTCGCCTCGCAACGAGACGCAACTGCTCGCAACGAGCTGGCCTGGACGTTCTGAAACTGGACCTGGCGATTTGACATGTTAAATCTTTTGAGACTGCTTTCAAAAACGCGCTGCAACGAGCAGTTCACACTGCTGCGACTTCTCACCCGCGACGTTCTAAAACCGTCTGGTTGCAAGTCGTTGCGAGGCGATATGTACATTACATATCTTAAGTTAATTGATCCGTTTTGTAGCCTACTTATTGGTTCGGAGAGAAACACATTTTCGATTCCTATGACTGGTAAGTAATGCAGAAATTGACAATAAAGTTGACTTGACTTGTAACATTAGCCTATTAAAATTATGTTTTGCTTAAAAGGAAAAAAAGAAGACACAAAGGAACAAGCCTTAAAAGTAAGAGATAAAATAACTCACACAAAAAATTATGCTGAGGTAGGCCTATTATTAAAAAAAAATAAGTTTGTCCGTCGCTGCTTTGCTTTACTGTTTGCTGGTGCGTTTAATGGCTAATTGAAACCCCCTCATTCCAGTTTACCAATTTAAAAAAAATAAAAATCCACTGCGCAATTTAGGATATGTAGCTAATAGGCTATATCTTGTGCATGACTCACGTGATATGTAGTCCTACTCAACTCTCCCAATTACTGCTTTTGTTGCAAATTCACGGTTAATTACCATGGACCTATACAGTTAATTACATACATGGTGGGACTGGACCACCAGGGCTCCATTTCCTGGAGCCCGTTAAGTTTTCACTGCCACGGACCACGCCATCGTCTCGTCATCATGGTATGGTAGTGACGTGGGCGTGTAGTAGATGAATGAGCTAGAGACAGAGCACGAGAGACGCTCCTCAGACAAACGCAGAGCACCCAAAGAGGCACTACTCTATGATGCCATGAAGCCGGTTTTCTTCTGACACAAACACAGGTTACGATAACTGGAAAGAAAATAATTATTTATTCGTCTTGAAAGCACAATGGCACGAGGAGAGGGCGCCGAGCAGTATGCGGTAAGTTTGCTACACTACATAGCTACATTATAATTCCTACTACGCGGTTGAATTAAATTGGGTTTCCGTGTTGCCCCTGAGTGAAAAAAGGCGCCTAAATTTAACTTCATAGCTTTCCAACGTTTGATAAACTGTGCTGTGGTCGGACTCGTCATTATCATCCTGTCGGCATCTCAACCTCTCCAGACTTGTCTTCAATTTTTGAAATTCACCCGTTTTTTTTATCCACCTGTCCTCGGGCTCGTGCGGGTGACACACCCGTTTTCAACGTTCCACATCTTATTTAAACGTGACGTTTTGAAATGTTGATTAAAATGATATAGCCTTCAGTCTTGTCAAAAGCGACAGCTTCCAGATGATCGTTGACAGTCAGATAAGCAGAAACGTGACGTGGTAAAGACTGTATGGGTGCTACTTATACTCTCATCATGTCTCATTCGTTTAGTTTGATAGCCTTAAAACATATATTCAACAATGGCATGTGTAATGTTAAAACACTTCAACCAACCTCTCCTGTTCTTATTAAGAGACTAATTAGTGGCATTTAGTGTGGAAGCCTTCAATAAATAAAACTGGCAACTTTATGCGTCTCCGTCTTGTAGGCTCCAGATAATCCCCAAGTGTTGATATTTTATGTTAGAAAGTGTGACTGTAATAGGCTTCACTACACCATCATTTACATCTTTACAGAATGTAAGTTGTCTACACAGAGTTGTCTTAACAGGACTTTCCTATTGAGGCTGTTTTCCTTTGTGGAGCTTTTTTTTGTTAGATGTTTAGTTTCACTTGATAAGTATGCCAGAGTGGACATGACACTGAGGGATTTGGCAGGAGACAATAATGATTGATTTATTGCTGATGTGTGCTGAGGAGGCAGCGTTTGGCTCACGACTTGTCAGTGATGCTGCTTTTGTGTCCGTGTCATCATGTCTGAAGTGAATACTGATGTGGTGGCAGACAGACCCCCTTTGCTGACATCATCGCAACGTAGCAGGCAATTGGCTGTGGCTGCGGGGAAATGATAAGGCTCTAGACTGTTGGCTACTCGGAATGAAGTGTCCCACACTACAGAACATGATCCTATCGCTAGAGCCAATGGCAGCACCGGAGTATTTATGATGTAGCGCGAGCGAGTGCGTGGTGTTGTGAACTAGAGTAACCTCATAGTTTTACACATCACACCACTTTTCATTTAATCCGGAGTTCTGAGCAGTGGGGTGAGGGAAGTTAGCCAGTCTCAGCCCCTTTTATGGTAACACAGGTTGATAAACACTGCATACATTTTTCCTTTTAACACATTTTTTAAAGGGGAACGGGTGAGAGTTGTTGAGGCAAAAACACATAGACTAACGAAAGGACAGAGAAGAGCTGTAATTACTGATCGCGTAGTGCACCACTGCCCACATTGCCCTACCTTTAATGTATAGCTCCTCTGGGAATATGAGCATCATGTAAGTGTTAAACGTTGAATGCACCAACTTACTGCATTTACATATCTCCTCTCTCCTCCCCTCTTCTTCTTGTCTTCCAGCCAAAGGAACTGAAAAACCCTTTGTCGGTCAAGAGCAAACTGTGCTATGCTATCGGCGGTGCTCCCTACCAGATCACAGGCACCGCTCTGGGCTTCTTCCTCCAGATCTACCTACTGGATGTGGCTCAGGTGACTGACACACAGATGAGGGGGACGCCACAAGAGTTACATCACACTTAGAAGCATCACTTATCATCACTTATTATTTTGTATAGCCTAGCTGAAAAGAGTTCTATGCATATTTTAAGTTGACCCATTTTCATTACCGGCTTATCTGCTTCTTGTAGTTATACACGATGATAAGCTTCCAAGCCAAGGCCTGTGTTCACTGTCATCAGCTGCGTATCAGTTTAACATTCTTTTTACTTCAGTAGCCTCCGGTCAAGCGCATTAACCTGGACTCCCACTGCTTTGCTTTGTTTCTCAATTAGCAAATTAGACTTTTCCACAGTGCACAGTAGGAACTTTAATAAAGGCCGTTCCGCTCAATAGATGAGATCATAAGAGAGCCTTTGAATGCACATTTGTTCTTTAACAAATGACACAGTTTTGTATTTCACTGCTGTCGTACTCCATAACCTCATTAGATGGTGTCGTGGCTATTTTGAATAATTCCCTAGCGGTGTGTGATATGAGGTAGTATTTGGCCTCTTGGTTCAATGTTTCACTGTTTTCCCCCTCTTTCTACCCCTTCAGCTGGATCCCTTCCATGCCTCCATCATCCTGTTTGTGGGCCGGGCCTGGGACGCCATCACCGACCCAACAGTGGGTTTCCTGGTGAGCCGGAGTAGATGGACTGGCATCGGGCGCATGATGCCATGGTAGGTGTCTGACCGATTTCAAGAAGACATGTTCACAAATCAAAGATAATTATAAGCCATATTAAAGGAAATGCTGAAAAAAAGAGAGTAGTTAGGAGGATAGAGTGGGTCGAAAAAATCTGAGGCAAATAGCACTGAAAGGAAACTGGCTGGTCATGAGACTAAAAGCGGTAACCATGGCAACAAGGTGGAAGTGCCTACTGAGTCTTACACAGTGCATGCGATGGGTGCGTCAGAATTTCCTATAACGCATACTAAATCAAAAAGAGCAACATTTCCTTTTCTAAGGCACACACAAACACACACATCAGCTGGAACATCTGCATTTGGCTGAGGTTTTCATCACTTCTCTCTGGATGGAGATGTGTGTGGTGGTTATATCCATACTGGAAAAATCCATGTATTTTGTCACATTGAGGCAAAAAGTCAGTGTTATCCATGAAGCATGCTTCATGGATAACACTGACTTTAGCTGCAGCTACGTTCTTTTGAAGTGATCTATCTAAAAGGACCTAATAACCAAGACATTGAAGATGTATAACTTGGTATAAAGCAGAAATACAGTCTAAACAGTATGTTGTCAATGTGCGTGTTAACCTTGAGATACAGTGGCGACCTGTCAAGGGTATCCCTACCTCTTACCAGAAACATGCTGTGGGAATGGCTTCGGTTCCCTGCAACCTTGAACAGGCTGGATGTGTGTTTTTTTATATTATATTTATTTTTCCCGTAAGAGCAATGAAAGACTCTGCATGAAGCGAGGAAAAAATGCAGGTTGTAAAATTGTAAAAAATTCAAATGCTCTGCGTCAGAGCATGAGGTGACTTCTGTGACCAAATTTATACAGCCGAGATGACGTGAGACCATGTGATGCTGACAGTTGGGCTATCGGAGGAAAGTCAAGTTTGTGTGACCTTGACATTCTATGGGCATTTCCTCTCTCATGATGTCACAGCAATGTCTTGAGCATGGTATAGGAAATGCAGGGTATAAGCGATAAAAAAATTGCAGGCTGTGCACAAGCACATGCTGCGGGTGGAGGGGGAAGGGGGTGGTGGGGCTTACCGGCTTCTGCTGCGATTGGTTAAACCCACAACACACCATCAGCTTCAAACCAACAGGGGTGTGTCCATCTGCGTGTGTGATTTCCTAGACAGTGTGGTTGGGGGGCGTTGGCAGGAGCAGAGAGAGGTAACATTAGGTTAAGAAGCCAGGCTTGGTTGAAATAATGAAGGTCATTGTTAACAAAGGCACCATGAACATGATCCGCTCAGCCTTTGAGCGTTTCAAATTCAAAGTGAAACAACCGGTAGTAAGATGAGTACACAGACAGATGTCTTTCTATGTCCCCCCCTTTCACTTCCTATTTTGTTTTACAGAAAGATATTTGCGACAGGAGACGAGAGTGGGACATTTTGCCTTGTGTGAAATATGTAGTTTGCAGCTTTTGTCTGAATGCGTTGCCTGGCCTAATTTTCCAAGTAAATTAACTCTCATTGGCCTAATTCACTCAGACATTACAGGGAATCAGGAGGTGCTTTCTTTGCTTTCCCAAGTGGTGTGTCACACATGAACGGGGGAGGGGGATCTTTCATATGACCACAGTCGAGTGCAGATGTGTCAAGTGAGATAAAAAGACACATGTCTCAGTGTTCAGTGATATGGCTCTTGGGGAGAGTGTGAACGTAAGCTCTCTTTCATGACAGCTCAATAAACAAATTACAGGCAAAAGTATTGATTTCAATATGTTGGATTTTTACAGCAGTGCAGAAGAGTGAGTGCAGTGATCTTGCAACTAACGGCAATTTTTTATTATTGATTCAATCTTCCAGATATTTTTTAGAAAATAGTAAAAAAAAAAAATATTTTCACGAATTCGAGGAACCCAAGGTGAAAACTTCACACTGTTTGTTATATTCAGCCAACAGTCCAAAGCCCAAATAAACGTATTCAGTTGACTTTCAAGCAAGTGGCAGAAGGACACACTTGAGAAGCTGGAACAAAGATGTTTTACTTAAAGGTGCTACGAGGAACTCGTATATAAATATTTCTTAAACAGTCTAATATTTCCTCTGATGATCATACATGACATCTAACAGCAAACAAGACCATCAGTGCAAAGAATGCTATTGTTATATAGTTTTTCTTAATGACTTTGTCATGGGTACGCTCACCCAGGAACTACAGCTGGTGCAGTAAAAACACCACCGCTTTTGTCCGAAGGGGGTGCAAGAATTGACAAAAATGTATGGTCTCGTTCAGAAAAAGTTCCTGGTAGCAGCTTATTTTTCTTTTGTAGTGGCTTGTTGATTTTTCTTTTGGAACATCTAGTTGAATAATTTAAATAAAACTCTACTTGTTTTCGGCTTACTTTACCCTGGTTGTGCTGATGCCAGCAAAGTTTCTTGTAATGCTTATCTTAAGCTATGCCTGAAATTTCTGAAGTGGCACCAGCCCTCTGAACGAGGTCAGCTGGAGACCATACAAAGCTGAGGAAACTGTTGAGAGTGGCCTGAGATGGAGGTGGGCCAGTGAGTGGCTACACCGTTGAGTCAGCCCACCCTCCTGTCCTTCTGCGGCCCAGACTGAGCCCTTTCTCCACTGCTCTAACAAGGCAGGATGGCAGGATTAGGGGGATTATTCACAAAGCAATAGAGTAAAAAAGAATGCAAGTGGGGGGGGAGGGGGGGGCTGGAAAAGGGGATAAAGCTACAGTAACAGTTGGCAGGATGCTTTAAAAAAACTGGTTTAGCAGGTTTGGCCCTTGCTTGCTTTTTTTCAAACCAAAGGATAAAGTCAACAAAATAATAACTTTGAGCATTTGCTTATTGAAAAACACTTAAAATTGTTGTCTTCATATTTCTTCCTAACGATCTTTCCCCCTCCATCTCTTTTACCAGGATCCTTTTCTCCACTCCGTTTGCGGTGCTGACGTACATCCTGATCTGGTACGTGCCTCCTTTTGAGCAAGGGAAGGTCTACTGGTTCCTGGTCTTTTACTGCCTCTTCCAGTCAATGCAGACGGTCAGTACTGTCAAGGTTAACACATTCTCCAGTACATTTGTCCCTCTCAGTCCCCCACTGTGTGCACCAGCCTGACTGTGTTTCCGCTTCTGTTGTTGTTGCAGTGCTTCCACGTGCCATATTCAGCCCTCACCATGTTCATCAGCACCGACCAGAAGGAGAGGGACTCTGCCACTGCTTACCGTACGTCAGCCCTCCCGTCAGATTATACCGTTTTTTTACATGTCTGTTGTCATGTGTTCTGATGAATTTATGTGCCTCTCTCAGGTATGATGTTCGAGGTGATGGGCACAGTTCTGGGCACCGCCATCCAGGGGCAGATAGTCGGTGGCGCCTCAAATTGTCCCAGTGAGCCCAATGACACAGACAGCAGAAACTCAACCGCAATCAACCCACCCAAAGTCACGCTGGACGAGACGGTGAGTCTCTTGTGTCTTTTGTGTAATGAAATGATACTTACAACTGTCTGATAAACCGTTTTAAGTGAGTGTCAGTCCGACCTAATGCCGTCTTTTTCTATCCCCAGAAACAATCTTACCTGATTGCTGCAGGGGTCATCGGCATCATCTACGTGATCTGTAGCTTAATCGTGTTTTTGGGCGTGAAGGAGAAAAAAGGTATGAATCCAAGATTTATATGGTTTTGAAGCAGCGCTGTAGTCTGTAGTCTTACACATAACTTGGGACTGGAGTCGGAATCGACAAAATCCAAAAATTATTTCACCCCAATGACTGGTGACATCACTTGAGTCGGAAAGAAAATTACTAAAAAAACAAAACAATTCAACAGTATCCAATCACGTTGCTCTAGCTATCAGGAGGGAAAGATGTGTTTGTCAGTGCATGCATTCCCAAAGACAGACAACAGTAGATACCTAAAATAATCTTATCTGGGTTAAAAGACTACAAGTGTAATGTTAAAAACATAAAATAATTATAATTGTGTTTTAGGAATAACATCCTTGATAGTGAAAAAAGACTGGGCCAGATCCCAACCAAGTCTATCATAGCAACCTGGCTTGAATAAAGCAAACCGATCTGGGCCGGCCTCCAGTGCACCTTATAATTTTGCTTCTAAATTTAATTAAAAAAAAAAGAAATCTTACAGTTTTTGCCTAATACTTACACACTAAAAGTGTTTGCATTCCCAAAGCATCACAACCTCTAACTTTGGTGACCATGCCCTAAACACAAGCACCAACCTCACAAACACAAAATAGGCTTTGCACTGTGTTTGAAATTCAACACACTTCTTGCAAAACACTACACACTGTTTTTTACATAACACACATTGTTCAAAAATTAAATCTCTCCTGCAATCATTGGGAAAACACATCTATTTAAAACACAAAACACAACTAAACTTGGAAAATCACACAGACTCACACACATGAAATATACAAAATACAACTAATTGAATACCAATCAGTGTGAGGCTTAGCACTACAAATATACCTCAGGTATCTGCTTTGTGAGACAGAAAAAAAGAGTCAGGGGAAGAGGACAAGAGAGAGCGGCAGGAGGACGAGGACAAAGAAGGCAACAGACGGAGACAGGGTCAATAGTGGACCATGTTATAGATCATGGCCTAACGATATAGGAGCATGGGCAGAGAGTCCAGCCCAACTACACAATAGCTCTATAATTAGGTCATTTAGACTGGATATCAGGAATATTTTCACTGTTGGTTCTCAAAGGATGACATTGCATGTGATGTCGATGAGGCAAAGCTTTTTTATTTTTATTTTCGTGTGTCTAATGAACTGTAGTGAATCAATCTTTCACAAAAAAAATCAGTATGAGACTTTTAAAGTCAAAAACCATCCAAAGTACTGAATACAGCTGTGTTTTGCATAAAGCACATCTGTGTGTTGTTGCTGCTCGGAAAGAGTAATTCAAAGGTGCATGTGTTTATTGTTTTGATGCTAAAAACAGTTTTGAAATGGGATTGTTAGGTTTTGTTTCAAGAGTTTAATTTTGCCGTATAAGTTAGAAGTTTATCTCCATGTGCTTTGCCTCATTCGGCCTGTGTGTTCAGTTTTGACACAGTGAGCCAAAGTCTGCAACATGTGTGTAAGCAATTGGCAAAAACTGTAATGACTAGTATAGGACTTCATTGCCAAGATATACGACTATCTAGTATCTTGTAAAACCATGACTTCTCCATGACTCCCACCTCTGATATGGAGTTTGTATCAGTTGTCCTTAGGAACCATTTGGCCCTCCCTTATCGCTGTTAGCTTTATAAATAAGAAGTCAGAATGTGGCGCCTAGGTTCTAACACACACGCATGTCACTCCCAAGAAACAAATGCGTCAAATACCAGAACATTCTTTCTTCTTATATTGGCTCTGTATCAAGCTTCAAATCCCTTACAGCAAAGCCTTTTCTGCTATCTTATCTTTGTTCTTTTTCTCCTCCATGTTTGATTATAGAAAGCAGTCGAAAAAAATCCCATCTCCTCACCTTCCGCCAGGGCCTGTGGCTGGTGATGACTCACGGACCGTACGTCAAGCTGGTCTTGGGCTTCCTCTTCACCTCTCTGGCCTTCATGGTAGTTCTGTGTTCCATTTTGAATCTTGTATCATTTGAGGAAGTTATGCTTCAAGGAACAATTCCACATTTTGGAAAATAGCTTACTGTATTTACTTTCTTGCCACAAGTTAAATGAGAAAATCCATCCCATTCTTATATTTGTCCACTAGATGAATCAACAGCCAGGAGACAATTAGCTTAGCTTAAAGACCATAAACAAAGGAAATAAGCTAGCTGTACTCTCCAGTTGAAAAATCGTAATGAGTCATTTTGAACTTCGGCTTCTGTACATATTATACAAAGGTGAACATTAAGTGTAATTTATGTTGCTCTCTCTGTAACTGACTCTTCTTCTTCTGACTTTTACAGCTTCTGGAGGGAAACTTTGCTCTTTTCCTCACCTACGCTCTGGGCCATAGGAAGGAATACCAGAATATTCTTTTGGTGATCATGGTGAGTGTTTCTATTTTACACTGAAGGACTTTTTTTTTCATCCTTGTCGGATCCCTCATCAGTATGACATATGGAGGACAGCAGTTCAATCGGGGACAGGACAAGACACCCTGTTAGGCTGCCCCCTTTGGCATGAAGTGAGCTCTCCCAGTGTGTGTGGCCTTTAACTCGGAGGCCTCGCTCCTCACGTGAAGAGACTCATGGTCCCTGGGGCTGAAAGGGCAGATTTTCAGGGTGAGAGGAGGTGTTGTTTGGGCTCCTGGGAACCTGTCTCCCAGTCACACACACACACTCAACGTTACGTAGCAGGGGAATGGAGGGAGAGACAGGCACACAGTGGAGCTTTTGTTGCCGTAGCAGCCCTCACTGCCGCCATGGGAACTGTCACCATTGGCTGCACCCTCCTTTTTTACATCCTCCCTCTGGCTGCATTCTGCTTCATTGCCTTTTCCCTCTGATGAGGAGTGGAAACATTTTTGGGCAACCATGTTTCATATTCGGGGAGGTGGGAGTTGGGCAGGCAGAATGGGAATATTACTGTTCATGTGATGTGTCGGCGTGTTAAGCTATCAGTGGTAGGCACTTTCTTGTAATGGTCATTTTGCTTGACCTGGTTTGGCCTAGAGGTCAAAGTTTGTCTGCCCCCTGCAGGGTTAAGTCAAGGCCACACAAAGCATATTGTGCCCTTTTCCCCTGACCTCGACCTGCGGTTACTTAATTCTTTCCGGCTCCCACATTTTCCAGAAGCCCAGTCAGAAGTGATCGACATTAACGGGGAGATTAAAAAAAGAGTATTCAGTTATTATTAAGGCTGAAGCCAGGATTTCATGCCGTTTTGTTTTTTTGTCTCATATAGTCGGAAACATGGCCACGATTTCATGTTTTTCACAAAACATTTTAACAGGTGAATATAAAGTAGGTATTAAGTTCTCTTGTAAATATTACAAAAGAAAATATCCATGACAACAAAGAAATCAAGTCTATTAAAAAAAAAGTGAGGACTGTGTTGTGCTGTTATCTTAACGATTAATTTCACCTCATTGAATGATCCCTGATTAATCGGAAGTGTTTATTGTAAACCTTTGATTCACATGAATGATGATGAATAGTCGGTTAACTGATAACTGTGTCACATTATTTGCAGCTATCTGGGTCTCTAACCATCCCTTGGTGGCAGTGGTTTCTTACACGGTTCGGGAAGAAGACGGCGTCTTACTGTGGCATATCGGTGAGTGAAAAGTGCTTATTTGTGGTGCAACACGGCCTTAATGTGTGTGTGTGTGTGTGAAGTGTGATGTTATGGAATTGCTCACACCATTCTGTCTCTTTCTGTAGTGGGCGGTACCTTTCATGCTCCTAATCGTTAGCGTCGAGAGCAACCTGATCCTTTCTTATCTGGTCTCAGTGGCGGCAGGTGTGAGCGTGGCGGCAGCTTTCCTCCTGCCTTGGTGAGTTTATCCAAACCTGGGTCCAAAGTTCTTCATATTTATATTATTTTGTTGATTGAGTCTTCGAGCATCCCTCTGAACGTTTTGCCTGCGCTCTCAGGTCAATGCTTCCCGATGTAGTGGATGACTTCAAGGTTAATAACCCAGACGTCCGTGGTCACGAAGCCCTCTTCTACTCCTTCTATGTGTTCTTCATCAAGTTTGCCTCAGGAGTTTCCCTGGGTATCTCTACACTCAGTCTCAAGTAAGTTAACTAACCAATTTTTTTATTATTTTTTTATCTGGAGCCATTTTGTCATAAAGTATTTTAACGTGCATTTGCGCTTATATCCTAAGTCATCTTTACTGTTGTCAGCACTCCTTTACAGTATCTCACAAAAGTGAGTACACCCCTCACATTTCTTCAAATATTTCATTATATCTCTTCATGGGACAACACTGAAGAAATTACACTTTGATACAATGTAAAGTAGTCGGTGTACAGCTTATATAACAGTGTAAATTTACTGTTCCCTCAAATTAACTTTACACACAGCCATTAATGTCTAAAGTGCTGGCAACAAAAGTGAGTACACCCCAAAGTGAAAATGTCCAAATTGCGCCCAAAGTGTCAATATGTTGTGTGGCCACTATATTTTTTCAGCACTGCCTTAACCCTTTTGGGCATGGAGTTCACCAGAGCTTCACAGGTTGCCACTGGAATCTTCTTCCACTCATGCATGATGACATCAAGGAGCTGGTGGATATTAGAGACCTTGCGCTCCTCCACCTCCTGTTTGAGAATGCCCCAAAGATGCTCAATAGGGTTTAGGTCTGGAGACATGCTTGGCCAGTCCATCACCTTTACCCTCAGCTTCTGTAGCAAGGCAGTGGTCATCTTGGAGGTGTGTTTGGGGTCGTTATCATGTTGCAATACTGCACTGCGGCCCAGTTTACGAAGGTTGAGGTCACTTGCTCAGGGTCATATCCAGAGGTTGGCTTTGGAAAATAGACCTATGAATACTGTCAGAATTGCTGCAGGTCTTGAAGGGGTGGGGGGTCAACCTGTCAGTGCTGAGACCATACGCCGCACTCTGCATCATACTGGTCTGCATGGCTGTCATCCCAGAAGGAAGCCTCTTCTAAAGATGATGCAAAATAAAGCCTGCAAACAGTTTGCTGAAGACAAGCAGACTACGGACATGGATTACTGCAACCATGTCCTGTGGTCTGATGAGACCAAGATAAACTTATTTGGTTCAGATGGTGTCAAGTGTATGGGGCGGCAACCAGGTGAGGAGTACAAACAAAAGTGTGTCTTGCCTATAGTCAAGCATGGTGGTTGGAGTGTCATGGTCTAAGGCTAAATGACCGCTGCCAGCACTGGTGAACTACAGTTCACTGAATGCCAACATGTACTGTGCCATAATGAAGCAGAGCATGATCCCCTCCCTTCGTAAACCCGGCCGCAGGGCAGTATTGCAACATGATAACAACCCCAAACACACCTCCAAACGACCACTGCCTTGCTAAAAAGACTGAGGGTAAAGGTGACGGACTGGCCAAGCATGTCTCCAGACATAAACCCTATTGAGCATATTTGGGGCATCCTCAAACCGAAGGTGGAGGAGCGTAAGGTCTCTAATATCCACCAGCTCCTTGATGTCGTCATGAATGACTGGAAGAGGATTCCAGTGGCAACCTGTGAAGCTCTGGTGAACTCCATGCCCAAGAGGGTTAAGGCAGTGCTTGAAAAATATAGTGGCCATACAAAATATTAACACTTTGGGACCAATTTGGACATTTTCACTAAGGGGTGTACTCACTTTTGTTGCCAGCACTTTAGACATTAATGGCTGTGTGCCGAGTTATTTTGAGGGAGGGGACAGTAAATTTACACTGTTATACAAGCTGTACACTGACTACTTTACATTGTATCAAAGTGTCATTTCTTCAGTGTTGTCCCATGAAAAGATATAATGAAATATTTGAAGAAATGTGAGGGGTGTACTCACTTTTGTGAGATACTGTATGTCTGCATGGCCTTGATCTCTAACACTATGTGAGATTAGCTCCGCTTTGCAGCTCAGTGGTCATGCGGTTAACAATCAGATAATCCCTTTGACTAACAATTTGGCCAAACTGTACTCGCTCAACTTTTCTCCCTCCATCTGCATTTCTCCGCAGATTTGCCGGCTACGTGACCGGGAGCTGCTCGCAACCCGAGGCGGTCAGTTTAACCCTGAGGGTGCTGGTCTCTCCTGTGCCTGTGGCTCTCATTGCTGTGGGACTGTTGATACTGAAGACCTACCCCATCAATGAGGAGAGGAGGCAGGGCAACCGAAAAATACTGCAGGAAATGCTGTGAGTGATAAAGTTAAATGCGCACACACACACACAAACACAAACACACACATTTGTTTGTTTCAGGATAACCAAATATGAGTGGCCACCTTTCTGTTGTGACAGGACTTGTGCATGACCACAGTAAACAAAACCAGTGGGACGTCAAACAAACACAGTCCCGCTCTGTATACCTGAGCTAAATACAAATGAAACTATAAAAAATATATATATGTCAAGCCAAGTCTTTAGTGTGTGACACCCGGGTGCTCTCTCGTCCTTTAACAGGGAATCTGAGGCTGAAACTGCAGCACTAGGAACCAGCGTGTAGCGCCCGGAGGACGATCTAACCACCACCGCTGGTTTCCATGTTTGCACAGGGTGTCCAGAGATACGACCACTAACTATCTGGTCTAAGAAGACCAGGGACTGACCACAGACCAGAACGGGCTACCCACCAAACATCATCAGCATCAACCGGCAGCCTCTGGTGGATCACACAGGCTTATGTCGCCCTCTAGTGGCCGGCCAGTGTCACGTCGTGTGGGATTCAAGTATCTTGGCCCTCTTTCTCCAGCTTTGCACTTGTCTCTACTAAAGCTAAAAAGCACGCTTTTTAAAATAAAACACAGCGCATCATATTGTCAGGTAGTGAAGAGCCAAAGTCCGGCGCTTAGCGTCCTTTCTTCCTTTCACATCCTAATATATTTCTCCTTTTTGAGAGGTTTCTTTCATTGTTTACCCGAAACACTGCACGGGGATCTGTCTGTATTTTTACTTGAATGGGTATGGACTATGACGCAGACAGCAAAATCTGCTCACATAATAATGTAAAGGAAGGCGAAACGCTTTTTTGTTTACATTCAACCGCTACTGTAAGTGTGTGACTAAGACTCATGGGAGTTGCAGTCATTTTCATCTAGATGGACTATTTCCAAAGAGGTATTACTTTGTTTACTGAGATGAGCCTGTAACTACGGTATCAACCTTAACTAGTTGCCAGAAGCTGCTCCTTCTATTGTGTGCATTGTAAAACAAAAGTATTCATTAACTCTACTTTATACACTCTTCCAGTGTAAACGATAACCTAGTTGGAACTGAGACACAGTTTGTGATCTGTTGTGTATGTAGTGTTTATTTGTCGGTTTACAAGAGCAGACCGGAGTGTGACATTACCTTTTGTTGTTTACCATGACTTACAATTCAGACAGCGCTCTGAAGGAAATGTACAGTGTCAGCCCTTATTTATAAAGGGCGTACCAGCACTATCCAATGTATTGGAGTGGTCAGGAGCTTTGCTACAATTTCTACTTTTCATTTGGTAGGGGTGTTATCTAGAAATCATTTCAGAATGGCAAAAACTAAGCGTAATTCAATCTTCTGAAGAGGAAAAGGCACCTTGTGATACCTGTATGCAGGCTGAATCACTGCCTTACACACACACCTTATCTAATTAGTTGAATGAGATTTTCTGTTGAACTTGTTTCATGATTTGTTTTAATTTGTTTGCCACTCAGAAGGGTCTCCCATCACACCTTTCTGTGCTTTAACGTTTCAGCCCATCTCCATGAGATGTAAAACACATTTCTGAATGGGAAGTGGTTTTAAGTCATTTGATTTGGCATGTTCTTATTTCCCAAGGGAAGGAAATTTCTTTATTTGCCTATTTATATTTATATTTATATGTATATATATATATATAACTATTTAAGGGATACATTGTCTTATGAAGGCACATTTGTATAATAGTTTATTAAGAATGAATGGTTATTGATGGTGATTTTCAAGGTCTGTTGAGAACATAACAATAGTTGGATTTTTTAAATTTTTTTTAGAAAATGAATATGACAAGCTGCTGCCACATGATAAACAAGCTGCCTTTACAATATTGTAACTCGAAACAGCAACATGCAGGAAACTGTATTCCGCACTTGAGATTGATTGATTAAAGCTAAAATGATTTAATTTACTCACTGCGATTTAAAAAAGGTTCTTTAAAACTTAATATATTCCTGCACAGTTTTCATTGTAGGGCTTCTTAATGGCACTGAATGACGAATATTACATCACTCATTGGTGTTTATATGCTGCTGTGTGTAAGATATGTAAATACTTTTTTCTAAGCCGGACCTTGATGATAAATACAAATCAGCGAAGAGACAAATTCATATGATGTAAATGTACATTTTTAATTTTAAGTCTGTGAATAAAGTTTGTGAAAACTGAAAAGCCTGTGGTTCCACTTCAATATCCAAAACTCTGCGCCATCCTTTTTTTGTAGATACCTTGATAAGGTTTATATATTTAGCAGAATTAAATTCATGTAACGTTGTATTATGAGAATTAAATAACAAATAAAATAAATTAATAATTGAAAACATACAAGCCTGTCCCTGCGTTCCAAATCACACACTTTTTACTATACTACACTTTAGTATGCTGGTTTGCATACTGCAAAATGCAATTGTATACGGGCATTTTTGGCATAGTGCACTTGACATTCATGTTTTGGGATAGCCTCAATCTTTTTCTGGCGTACTAAATAGTATAGAAGTATGGGTATTGGAACGCAGTATGATGTTTCCACTGCACCTGCCTCCCTCGGTGAACAACGCAGAAAAAAATGGTTCCTGCTAAACCACCTTCTTTTGTTTAATTCTTTAAGCAGATGAATCCTTATTTAACTTTAAATCAGCTTGTTTCCAAAAACTCTGGTAAGTGATCACATCAAGATATTGTGTATTGAACCAAGAAGATTAGGTCTACTGAACAAAAACAAAGATCTACTTCGCCTGTTCGGCAACAGCCAATTGATCCTCGCCTCTAATTGCCTCCAGCCGTGACTGAGCGACCCTTTTTACGCGCAGATTGAAAGGGAACGGTAGATGGACAGCAGTCTGTTGCGATGAAAACAAAGTGGCGTCTCTACATTTTGTGGAGTGTTTTATCACTTGGCCTCCTCAGTTGTGCAGTGGACACTTATGAATTTCGATCTAACAGAAGGAAAAAGTTTGCCAAACTGGGTAAATATACGCCAATCAAACAGCCGACAACAACAGGCGACAGGGAATTCTCCCAGAGGTTACTACCTGCCAGCACGTCTCCATTGGTTCCTGAAACACCTCGAGCCATGCTACCCGAAGAATCTCATGCTAAGATCAGGTCGGGCTTTGCTTACCTCCCAGACGTCTCTGCAAGCTGTTCCACCTCTGACTTCGTCGTGCGAGTCAAACCAACTTTTTACGGTCAGGGTGCACATGCAGAGGAGCTGACAATAGGCAGCAACTGCAAAAGCAACGGCGTTCTAAGACCGTACGGCGACCTGCTCTTCACTTATCCTCTGACAGCGTGTGATGCCGTGCGTCAGGTAAGATAGATGGCCATGCAAGTCTATTTTTTGTCTTGCTGGATCATCTTAAAATCAAATTTCCCTCATCCATTCTCGACAGTTGCCTGACGGATATCTGGTCTACAAATTCGTGCTCCATTACGAGCCTTCGCCAAAACGTTTCCCGAGAAGAGCGCAGCGGATGGATGTCGACATCGAATGCCGTTACCAAAGGTAGGACTTGTCTTTTTTGCTTTTGGTTAGATCTCGTGTGTGAAATAATTCTGTTTACTTACAACCTCCAAAACGCTGTCCAGGAACCATCACGTGTACCAGCTGACAGTTCGGCCCACCTGGGAAACTACTATTATGCGTCAAAAGCTGAAAGGAAATTCAAAGGACTTCCAGATCGAGCTGATGGATGGTATGTTTACTGAACTTAATGGGAATTAAAATCTGTTTCAGTGCAATTTATTTTATTTCCCATGTTTGATGAATGTCCAATGCTCCATTTTATGTGATGCATATTTTAATCAACTCCTAGATTCATGGAGCGGACCAGCCAAGTCCCATGTGTACCATCTTGGAAAGCCCATTAATTTGCAGATCTCTGCTCCTCATCTTTCGGCTGGAGGAAAACTGTACATCAACAGCTGTTATGCTACCCCATTCAGTGCCTCACAATCATCCCTCAAATACACCATCATTGATAACTTTGGGTAAGTACTAAGGACAGTCAGGCATTTAAAATCCTTTAGGTTTAGCCTTGATGTCCGGAATTGCAATACACTGAGAACAGCTTCATATCACTGTCCTCCAAAGCTGTATACTGGACAGCAAGAGAGACCCAGGGGGCTCTGGGTTCATCTCTCGGACCAACAAGACCCTGATGTTGTCCCTGAAGGCCTTCCAGTTCACCTCTGACCCTGACACGGAGGTGAGTGAGGGCTAGAGCTCTCTCTGGATTCACACATTGATCTGTTCGCCTAACCCTTGTTTCCCTTTTTTAGGTCAATATTCACTGCAAGTTGTTCATCACATCTGAGGACCCGAGTCCTGAATACAAATCATGCACCTACAAGGGGAACAGGTGAACCTTGACACTATGAATTGATTTCCATTCCAGGACTATAGGTGATTATTTTTTCTTTTTCTTTCCGCAGTTAATTTAAGCGTATTTGTCCCGATAGGTGGGAGGCCCTTACTGGTGACGACTCTGTATGTGAATGCTGCGATTCACATTGTGTGCCCTCTAAATCCCGAAGGGACTTGATTGAAGGTATGTGGTGGTTTTTCTTTTATAACCATAACTGGATTTCAAGGATGTATTTATGCACCCATTCCTTTTCTTTTAGTTGACATATCTGTTGTTGCTTTAACTGACTTAATTGTATTACAAGTGTCATACATCTAGCTGACAATAATCAAATATGAACTAGAAGTACCGCCTGGCGGTAATATGCCTCCGTGCGGCATACAACTGCCGAATGGTGAAAGTACAGTGACGGTAGGTAATGCTTTAAAGAAGCTACTTAACAAAAAAGCAATATTGTGCAAGGTAACTGCGACCTCACAATATGTAAGGTCACAATAACCTTATGACTTCCAAAATCGAAAAACTGAAGTCACATGAGTGCAAGAGATTTTAGATTTTCTAGTGATAATTAAAGATGTCATAACTTTTTTTTTTTTTTTTTTTTTTCAAGGCTCTGCCAGCAGTGGGTCCTTGCTGGTGTCTGATCAGCCGCATACAGCAGAAGAAAGCTTTCTGACGGTCGGCCTGAGCGGAGAAGGCAAGGCCACAATCCATCATTACATCGATGAGCTGCACAGTCATGACAACGAGGATGAAGTCATTTCCTATGATAATGGAGAAGAGCAAGGCTTCATAGATGTGGATGAGGATGAGGAGGATTTTGACGAAGATGAAAGTGGGGTTATCCTCGAAGTGATGACTCAACCCGATTTAGATGAGTTAGGCTTTAGGGAAAAGGTCTTAGTGGAGGGGAGGAAAGGGCCTGAGGTGAACGATTCACATCTGTTCAAGGAGGATGGGTCTGGATATGGCAAAGCATTCAGTCATTGGGTGGAGAATGTGTTACCATTACAGCCAGAGGTATCTGAAGGTGAGGAGGAACATAGGAAGCATACAGGCAGAAGTGGAGATGATGAAAGGATAACAGCCTCTGAGCTAGAGTGGAAGAACGATGAGGATTTAGTAGATGATGAGGAGGAGATGACCTGGTATTTCACATGGAGGTGATTTAGTTTAATGAATCACTTGGTATTCTACTTAGATTGTTGTAATTCTCCATAGCACAAGAATGTTCTGACTCATTTCAATAAAAACATAGAAATGCATTTGAAGGGCTCTTGTCATAACTTGAAATCCTCAACTAAGTCAATTTCTCTAATTTGATCTCAATTGTTTGAATGCAACGAACAGTGGCTGACATTCCAATGAAGGCACATCAACATAACTTGTTAATTATAAATGTCAAGTATGAAAACGTCATTGTCTAAAACTTTGTATCATACAGACTTGAGGTTCAAGAATAGAAGACTGAATGACATGCACTGAATATCAGACAGCAAAACATAAGAAAACGCATCCAACTCAATGGGGCAATTTGATCCATCAATCTTTATTCTTTCCATTATGAATATGTATTACATTAGTCTCAACCCAGTTTGAAATATATTACAGTTCAATGCAGAATTATCCCACTGTCTGAGCTGTAACTGTGAGGAAAGGCACCGTCTCTATTATCAGTAACTATAAGCAGCAGACAATGTGCTCCAAAATAACGAGTGGCTTAACATGCATGCTCATTGTTTGTGACATTATTGGGTGCATAAAGATATAATCAAATCATAAAAAAATTACACTTGGGATTTTTGATAGGGAACATATTTGGATATGATTAAGAGCTAAACAATCCAATGTAAATGATATTAGGGGTGTAACAACACTTTGCAAATGACATTCTGTCTTAAGACACCCTCCTCTGAACATGAAAACAATAACTTAAGATAATTAATATTTTTTTTAACAAATATAATTGGTGTGAAAACTCTTTTGGAAGAAAATACAGAACAGATCCATCTTTTCTGAATATGTTAAATATACAAATGGTTGCTATATTTACAGATGAGCGCCCAAAAGTCCCATTGTTTACAGTGCTGTCTAAAGCTCTGGGGCCGGTTTCCCAAAGCCTTCGTAGAGCCTTCTTAACGCTACGTCATTCGTAACCCCTACGTAGAGTTCCTACTTAACATTTCGCCTGTTTCCCGAAACGTTCTTTGCTACGAATCTCTTTCGTACGTCCTACGTTGGTAAGGTTGGTCTGGAACGCCCACAGAGCCTTCTTAGCTCTACCGTAGGGATGTTTCAGCTCTCATTTGTGTCATTTAACTAATAAATCTGACTGTATTTCATATCAAACGGACACAGCGATGACTGTATTAAATAACAAACTGTTAAAAACGATAACTGTATATAGCGTACATATCACATTTAAAGTAAGCTATATATGTTAGCAGAATACCATTCACTCTGATTCACAAAGTGTTCAAACTATAAGTAGCCTACATAGTCATCTAACTGACTTGACAATCAGCATTAACTGATTGGATGCGATGTCCGTCAATATGAAAATAGGCTACTTTATACGTGATACACTACAGCCTACAGTCGGATCATTTTTATCAGTTTGATATTTAATACAGTCATCGCTGTGTCCCTTTGATATGAAATACAGTCAGATTTATAAGTTTAATGACAAGTGAAGTCCCTGTGATCGCTGTGGCATCGCCAGAGATAGGCTTGGCTACTACAGACCCCCACATTTCCTTCCGTAAGCACCATGCGTAAAACGGACACGAGTGACATCCCTGTTGCGCATGGAACTGCCACAAGTCATTCATGAAGAAAATAATTGCTGGAAACAATCTTAATCTCCTCCGCTGTTTCTATATTTTTCTATAGCCTAGGCTACCTTTTTTAAATCAGTAGGCCTATAGGCTATGGTAATACGTTCGACCAAGGTTAACACTAGAACCATCGCACTGCGGAGCTGTCAGCTGAGCCGGCTCAGCTGACAGCTCCGCAGTGTGCGTCGGATTCTCCGCCTCAAAACATGTAAACGTGTGAAAAAATTAATGAATAATCAATTAAAGCTTACCTTAAAATAAGTGTGCCATGTTACTGTTTATTGTATTTAGGATTTTAGCTCATTTGGACGCTGTTTGGGCCATCTGTTTTTATTGATATAGGCCATTGGCGATATTCTACTTTCAGTTTCCTTACTGACCCACCACGAAACGTGATTATTGTTCTTAAAGATACTTAGATTATAAAGCAAGAGGTGTTAAATAAATGTTTCGGCTTAGAAGGATTTCTAGTAATCTTTTATTCGCAAAGACTTGTCATGCAGCTTCGCATGAAATAAGCAGGAAATGGAAAATCGAACTCTGAGCCATCGATTTCAGCACTGGACAGCGCCCTGTACGAGCCACGTAGGGACTGTTTCTTAAGAAGACTCTTAAGAGACCGTTCGGGAACCACGACTACAGAGGTAAACAACTTTGGTAAGTCATAACGTAGGAGTCTTCGTAGCGCGCTAAGAGATGACGTTATCGGGAAACCGGCCCCTGATCAGCAGGACACAAGTGATTCAATCATCATTTGACACTAGAGGGCGGTATATCCCCTTCTATTGCAACTGTAAAGCTCAGAAGACTCTATGGCAAAAGAAAACATGTAGTATTTACTATCAGTAAAATGCTAAATGAGTCAAATTAATACCAACACCATTAACATCAATTTCAAAAGATTTTCTTAAGAATCCCAAACTTTTCCAAATGCAATATATGAAGTAAGCATATCATCTATCCAAATCATGTTTATTGTCTCTTACACACAAAGACCAACTTGCAGCAAATTCAGTGTAGTTGATAAGTCCTTCCCATGTCTCATTCAGTCTTTACAATCATGTTGATGTCATCGCTCCTCCAACAGTACCTGCTGTCCCATTTGTTTTCTCTGCAGCATCTGAGGTGGGACAGTTTCAACAAGATTACTTTAAAGGAGTGCAGAAAAATTGTAAATTACATTAAAACATTATTGAAAATGGATGGATATGTCAATCAGTTGGTCCAACTATTCAGTCCAGACTGAAATGTTATCAGAGGTAAAGACTTTTCATCTCTTTAATATGTCAACTTTGGTTGAGTGCTAATTAGCAAATGTTAGCATGCTAACAAGCTTAACTAAGATCCTGAACATGGTCAAAAGTTCCACCTGCTACACTTGCGTTCACACAATTTTGGTAGAATATAAGAAATGTTAACACTAATGCTAACCTTCTAGTCACTTTCTTTTTATAAAGTCTTATTGAGCTACTTTAACAGTATTACATATTTGGAGAAATTTTGCTCTGAAAAAAGATACAAACTGTGAATCTTTTTTAATTAAATTTAAAATGATAACATTGGTATTGATATTTAAATTAAAATTTACGTAAATGCAATTCCCAGGGATTGGGTTTTTTCTGACTTTGTCTTTGTCACTATAATGTGAACGCAGCCTAGCTACATAATTTCCAGTCTTAATCTGATATGTTTTATTTATAGTGAATAATGTCTCTTACCCTTGATACTCTCTTGAAGGGCTTCCTGTCCTGCAGGTTCTTCCGTCCCTTCACTCGTCTCAATCTCCTTGCCCTTTGTTTTAGGTTTCTTTGCAACAGGCGGTGGCACCTTTGTGACAGAGGAAACATCCAGGTTCTCCTTTATGGTTGCCTTGGTCTCCTTTGCAGACTTGGTCTCAATCACCACCTTCTTGTTGCTCTTGGAGAAGATAAAGCTTGCTGTGCTGGTCGGAGACTTGCTGAAGTCTATTGGTGATGTCTGTGATTGCAAGCTGAGGCGAGAGGAGGGATTGTCTTTTGATCTGGCAGCTGTCCTCAGGCGGATGGCCTCCTGTAGGTTCATTGACGGAGAGGTGGCCATGGCTGGAGGAGACTTTTTCGTAGGGGAGAGAGCTGTGGATGAAGATGGAGTGGGAACCACAAGAGACTGGATCTTGAAGGGCAGAGGCGAAGCTCCAACTAGACTAGGTGCAAAGGTCGATGTCGGAGAGGTAATGATTAGAGACCTTCTGATTGGCTTCTGAGGAGCCTCGCAACTGGCAGATGAGATTTGGACCTCATTGCTCGGCATCATGACTTTGGCCTCTAGTTTCCCCTGAGCTTTAGGAGGCTCGGGGCTGCTAGGTGCAGACTGTTGAAGGGAAGGGCTGACAATGGGAGCGGTTTCCTCCTGCACAACAGGGGCAGAGGTGCACTCCGGGGTTTGGTTTTCTGTACTTGCAGGACTAGGCTGGTGCTCAATACTGGCAAGATCCTGCAGAGGTAAAGGTGGGGGTAAAGATACATTTGCAGGTAGAGAAGGTGCAGGGGTTTGAACCTTTTCAGGAGATGGTGGGATAGAAGCTTCAAATGGGGGTGAAGGAGAGGCATCTTGGGTTGATGGACCATCAGTATTTGGGGATAGAACCTGTATTTGAGGCGGAGGTGGAATACTCTGAGGGGGAGCGAGAATACTGTTACATGAAACCAAGTCAGGTTCAAATGTGGAAGGTATGCTCTCTTGTGGAAGGTCATTCTCCTGCTCTAACGACTGGGGTTGTGACGGTTTGGGTGGTGGAGGAGGAATACTTAGTGGTGGTCCGAGCTTGCCTGCCTCTTCAGAAGAAGGCAGAGAAACCTCTTCGGTTGACAGAGTGGAGACGTGTTTAGGAGGTAGAGGAGAGGTCGTGATAACCTGTGGAGGGGAGACATCTTTAACTGGTGCAAGAGATCCCACCGTAACCAGCGTAGGGGCAACGTCTTTAAAAAGTGGAGGGGGGGCCAGAGGAGGAGAGGACTGTTCAGGCCTTACAGAAGGAAGCTCATTAGGCGTCAGCAGCGGCGGAGGAGAGACTTCTTTAGGTGATGGAGGAGAAAACTGTTTAGGGGGTGGCAGAAATACTTCTTTCATTTGTGCAGGAGATACCTCTTTAGTAGATGGTGGAGGGGATACCTCTTTAGGAACTGGTGGAGGAGATACATCTTCAGGAGGTGGTGGAGGAGAAACATCTTTAGGAAGTGGTGGAGGAATAACTTCTAGTTGTGACAGAGGAGATACCTCTTTAGGAGGTGGTGGAGGAGATAGCTCTTTAAGTGGTGGTGGAGGAGGAGATAGCTCTTTAGGTGGTGGAGGAGGAGATACCTCTTTAGGTGGTGGTGGAGATACCTCTTTAGGTGGTGGTGGTGGTGGAGATACCTCTTTAGGTGGTGGTGGAGATACCTCTTTAGGTGGTGGTGGTGGTGGAGATACCTCTTTAGGAGGTGGTGGAGGAGATACCTCTTTAGGTGGTGGTGGTGGTGGAGATACCTCTTTAGGAGGTGGTGGAGGAGATATCTCTTTAGGTGGTGGCAGAAGAATAATCCTTATAGGTTCTGAGGGAGGAGAAACATTTTTGGGTGGTGGTGGTGGAGGAAATACCTCTTTAGGAGGTGGCGGAGGAGATACCTCTTTAGGTGGTGGAGGAGATGCGTCTTTAGGAAGTGGTGGGGGAGAAACATCTGTGTGTGGTGGCAGAAGAATAACCCTTATAGGTTCTGAGAGAGGAGAAACATTTTTGGGTGGTGGCGGAGGAAATACCTCTTTAGGAGGTGGCGGAGGAGAAACATCTTTAGTTGGTGGCGGAGGGGGAGCCGAATATGATGGAGGAGGTGGGATATTCAGGGTCGGCGGTACTGTCCCCTGAGATATGCTACCAGAGGAGTCCCCACCAGTTGTGGCCCTCACTGGTGGCACCTGAACAGGTAACACTAGCACCTGTTCGCTAAACATTGGCGGAGGCGGGAGAGGGATATCAATCTCAGCAGGCCCATTGAGACCCACTTGTACCAGTGCCGGAGGTGGTGGGGGCCAGGATGACTCGGGGGATACGACAACTCGTACCGATGGGTCAGAAACGACCTCTGCGATCTGCTTGGCGGGAGGTTGGGGAGGATGGTGAACCAGAGGTGGGGACGGAGATGGAGGAGTGCGTGCTAATAAAATGGCAGGTAAACTGTCCTTGTTAGTCTTTATCTCTGCAGCTTGTGTGGATGTCTTTTTGGCTTCTTCCTCTTTCACTATTGACAGCCTTCCCTGACGTTTCTCTACGGCCTTCACTAACATCCCATTTAATAGGTCACTTACTCTTACTTTCTCAACTCTTTCTGTCACTTCGTTGTTTCCTTTCAAATCAACATTCTGCTCAGCCAGTCTGGCATTGTTTTCTTTGTGTATCTCAGCATTCATAACCCTACTTTCTTGAAAAGTCTTTGTTTCCGGCACGTGCATCGATCCACTTACAGACTCCACGGTTAAAGTTGGATTCTTGTGTTTTCTCTCCACCACTAAGCTTTTCACAGAGCCCTCTGTCAATGCAGAAGGTGACTGTCTCTGTTGTCTCCTGTCCTTTGGATTTTTCTTTATAATGGCGTAAAGGTTATCAGGTACTGGGGGTCCAAGCAGCAACTCCACTGAGCGCTTGGAGTGAGCCCATACCTCTGGTGGTGGGGGTGGGGGTGCATGGATTATAGGTGGCGGAGGGATGTTGAAGAGATCTCTCAAGGTCCTTACAGAGGGGCTGACACTGGCGGTATTGAAATCAGATTTGAGAGCCTCTGTGGATTTTGTGGATTTGGTATCCTCTGGCTGTGTGAGAGGGGGTAGAGGTGAGGCAGTAGGAGAGGACCCAGGAAATAACCTTTGAAGCTTTGCCAAAATGCCTCTCTTGTGTCTTGGAGATGAGCTGTGGGTCTGCTTAGAAAGTTGTGCAGGTGTGCCATCTTGGCTAGAGTAGCCGCTGGACGGGGAGACTATATTACTCAGCGTATTCTCCAGAGGTGGTTCAGTTTCCTCAACCTTTCCAGTTTCCTCTGCATTTGGTGCCTGCAGCTGGGATCTGATAGGAATCAATGACACAGAACCTGGAGAGTCCTCCAGAGAACTGGTGTCAGCATTGTATCCAGGGCTGTCTATGATACTGGGGGATATAGGAGAAGAACCTGATTTGTTTTGTTCATCTTCTTCACCTGCGGCTGAGATGCTATAGGGAGAAGTTGGAACGACCCTAACCTCTGCCAGATCACGGGACCGTCGCTTCATTTTATTGTGAAGGGAATAGGAGCGGTTTGGAGGGGGAGGAGCCTTCTTAGCCTTCATGATAGAGTGGCTACGCGCAAACTGCCCCTCTGTCTTAACCATGTCTTCCTTGTTAACAAGCGTACCATTGGAGGTGCTTTTAGAAGCCTTACTGATGGAAGAGTGAACACTGATTTTGTCTTCTTTAGCATCTTTGTCCTGGGTCCTCATCTGTCTGGGGGTGCTGCTTCTGGAGATTGTTGAGGAGTCCGATACCAAGGTATCTGAGGACTCGGAGTTGCTCCAACAAGAGCTGTCGGACACATTCTGAGTGTTGTATTGGGAGGCGGAGGTGAGGTTGGAGGATCTGGAGGAAGTGGTTCTGCAGGAGGCACGGGAAGGGGCCGGGCTGGACAGCAGCAGGCTGCTCTTGCTGACAGTGCGGACGCTGTTTCGACTCCGCCCGCGACTGATTTCCACCACATCGATGGATGGTGGCAACACAGCATTGGGAATGATTTTGGACATGTAGGGAGCCTGGGGTGATATGGACATGACAGGGCTGGGTGGCTCCTGCGCAGAACTGTTGGTGGTGGTCATCCAGGGAACGGCCAGGGATCGAGGCCTGTGGGCACCTGAAAAGTCAGGGCCCATGCGGTGCAGCAGGGCCAGGTCATCCCTATGACCCGCGTTGGAGGCATCAAGCTTGTCAAGTTGTTCTTTGTTGAGGGGATGGATGACGTTCATGTTTTGGAGGCTTCTACTGGCTCCCTTTTGTGACTTTGCTGCCTGCTGCGGCCCATCAGTGGTCGGGCTCTCATCAGTATCACCATTATAGAACTGGTTATCATCTGTCCTCTGAGTCAGGATCCAGCCAACTCTGTCCAGTCCTGAAAGAAGACAGTAGGATTAATTAGCATTATCACTTTCAAATTAATAATAAATTAAATTGACATGTACAAAAACCATGCGTCCAGTTGCTTTCTATATAGACAGTAACACAACCATATCTAATACCATGATATTTCTGAATGCATCCCATTCAAATTAAGAGAGTACTTTATAAGTTGCTGCATACCCAGTTCTCTCTGAACATGCTGTGGGATACCCGCAGAAGGCTTCCTGTGTCTTCTCCTTGTCTTGGCCTTATCTGACTTTTTCCCAGAATTCAAGGGCCTGAATGTTGATGCTGGGCAGACAGAAGCATGAGGGGAAGAAAGAGAAAATCATTTGACCCTTCCAACAATTCTAACTGAATCCAAACTGTACATCTCACTGATTACATTTTATTTTGTCATATTTATCACTGTATGTTGTATAGTTAAAATAGTATGCTGTGAAGTTACCTTGCCTGGTGAGTCCTGAGCGAGAAGATCTTGTGGACACAGATGATTTTACAGAGACGACAGAAGATGTGTCAGCAATGGTACTGTCTGTCATAAACCCGTCCCCATCTGTCTGGACAGTCATTGCGGACTGGAAAAGGAGAAACACAATCTTTTTGAAAACAAATCCTTTGAACAGCTCCACATTTACAGTTAGTGTCACAAAAAAGGAATGCCACTTACAATTGTGCTTTCATTATCCTGGTACTCCACCCCATTATTGGTTTCTGTAAAGAGAGTAAAATTCAACTCTGTAGATTTAAAATGGCATTTAGAATACTTATATTGTCTGGTGCACCCCCACTTGAGTAATGTGGGGACAGTTATCAACATGTTAGCATGGGACACCTTTAATTTAGTGCAGAAACGTAAGACTGTTTCTCTATAGTGTTTTGTACCTTCTTCCTGCATCATTTTCAACCCTTCCAGGGCCTCAGTGTGAAGGTTCTCCAGGTACTGGGGCCTGCTGCCCTCGACAAACACATTCTCCCTCAACGGGGTTGATTGCGTTTTTTCGTCATCACCCTGCTTCGGGACAGCTGGAAGTAGAGAGAGAGAGAGAGAGGAGGGGGGATCAGCCTGGATCAACTCGAAGCTCTGTGTTAATGTTACAGTAGATAAGTGGGCCATATGGACATTATTACAGCATTCAGGTGTATGCCAGGGATATTTAAGCACAGAAACACTAAATGTGTGTGTGCTGGTTAATGCATGAGAGTGACTGAATTCAAAAGGTTGAACCCTAGTTCCACTCATGCAGGATTAAGGCCAGAGCCGGCCCAAGCCTTCAGGGGGCCCTAAGCGAAATATGATTAGGGGGCCCCTCTCCAATGTTAGCGCTGCTGAAACTATAGATCTTTGTTAAATATCATTCACACACCCAGTGTTTTTCCGCTAGTGCCTCCACTGTGCGGCTGTGCGAAAGTATTAGACAGCCGAGATTCAGACCCTCCTAGGAGGGTCCGGGGGTATGCCCCCCCGGGAGTTTTTTTTAACCTTTTTAAAGTGAAATTCATGAATCTGGTGCACTTTGAGAGGAAAATTAAGAGGCTAAATTTGAGAAATTGTGTGAACTAATAATTTGGAGAGACTGGGTCAGATGAATTAGAAGCTATTGAAGAAGGACACATGGATTTTCCATAAAAATATTAATATAAAATAAAATATTATGGAGGGTCCTCTGGGTTGGGCTTGGAGCTCTTTTTCTTTTACGGGACATATTTCTCTGTAATATAGTGAATGCATTTAAATGCAGTGAGAGGAACGAAGCAGAAGAACTCTGTTGTCCAGCTACTGTATCTTCTTTTCCACAGACAAGGCTGAAATAGGCTATAAACTATACACACAGTGCATAGGCAACTGAGGGCAGCCCCATTTCCAATTGTTTTTAAATAAACTCAATACACACTGTGTATGGATGTGAACGTGACATGATCAGATAATTTCGGATTTCCTCCCAGATGAACTGATTACATTTTTAGGCTATTAATTGTCTAGACCAAAACATTTTATTCCTTTTTTTGTATGATAACTCACATTTGCATAATATGATGTTGATATCAAACACACAAACTAAAAAAAATAAAATAAAAAAAAAAACATTTTTTTTTTTTTTTTTTTTTTTGAGGGGGCCCCCCAGGCAGTCGGGGGCCCTAAGCGGCCGCTTAGTTCGCTTATGCGTCGGGCCGGCTCTGATTAAGGCCCAGTGACACTGAGAATGACTTCTAAGAAGGGATTATCATATCAAAACAAATATCAGCAACGTATGCTCGGTATTACGCATTACCTTTTAGTCTACGTAAGTTAGACAGTGAGAAGGACAATAATAAAATTGCAGTCATTTCGTGTTTCACGCATTGAACATCACTTCTATTTTTTTTAATTCATCAATGAATCAACTAATATAATACCTGAAATTCCATGTCATTTACTATGAGCGCCATCCAAAAAAAATTACAATTTGCTTTGAGACACTAATTACGTCATGTGAACTCCAAAAACCTGAATAACCTCTTCCAATGACTTGTCATTCAAAATCACGTTGAGTTACCAGTAAAGTGTTATGGTTTTCAGTGCATAACTCATAAGTATAGAAATATATCATATAAAAATGGATGAAAAAAAACTTGATGAAACCAATATAAATATATATAAAAAAACAAAAACTAAATGTCACAGCAGTTTTACTTTTGCTGAACAACTTGGCATGCGATTCAACTCTTGTGATCCATGTGGTGTCCACACGCTCCCAGTCTGGGATCAATGGGCTAAAGACCTGCTGAAACACTTTTATGTAATGGTGACAGCTGCTCCACTTTTAGCCAACATACTGTACTCTACTAACTGCACTGTCACTGTAAGACCATGCTGGAATTAGCCTTGACAGCCATGTACTTAGTGATCGCTGCTAATAATTACCAGTCTCAGCTGTAACAGCATTACCTGGTGCTATGGTGGTGCAAAATCCCAAGAAGCAATAATCTATAAATATGCCAAAACCTTATTTAAACTTCTCCTGCTATTCAGAGTCTTAGTGACTTAAGTGAGACTTCCAATCACAGCTCATTCTATTTCAAGAGAGTCCACATTACAAACTGACAGTGATTTTTATGGTCTACTCTACAGTAAATGTCCACACTTTATTACTTA
This sequence comes from Ammodytes marinus, assembly GCF_949987685.1. Classification (NCBI taxonomy): domain Eukaryota; kingdom Metazoa; phylum Chordata; class Actinopteri; order Uranoscopiformes; family Ammodytidae; genus Ammodytes; species Ammodytes marinus. The sequence goes on along the minus strand of NC_137219.1, from coordinate 17,194,451 downwards.
ATTGCCAAGTCTTAGGTGAGCCAGTTGATCCAGTCTGTAAAGTCATACATGAATAGCAATTTCAACAACCTGGGCAGGAGCAATTGGTCTCAGTCATAAACCAATCATTGGCATCACTCACCTTTCCTTGTGAAAGCTGTCGGAAAGCAGTAAAGATATATTGCCGAAGTATTGGTCAGAATCACTACCATGATCACGACTGAATCTTATAAAGTAATCCACAAGAACACCAAAACTATGGCCAAGTTGTGTTCAAGAATGAGAAGAAAATCTTGATAAATAAAAGTGGCAGTCCGTCAGTTGAAAAACATTCTGGAAAGATCAAGAGTGGATCATAATAATGCTTGTTTTTGATGTCAAGTTGTTGTTGTGGTCAGTTCAGGTCCACGCGGAGCAGAGGAGGTCTCTACAGCCAATAGACGACCAGAGCTCAGACACTAATCCTCGGTAGCCTAATTCCTGACATCCCTCTCCTCTGTATTTCCCCCCCACTCAATGCTGAGTGAAACACCCAACATCCCACTGTTGCTCCCCATCTGCAGGCAGGCTGGCCCCCGATTGGTCAGCCATGCCACAGATCAAACTGAGATCATACATGTAAACATCGAAGGGATGGGAAAGCTGCTGTCAGGGATTTGAGGTATGATCTGGTTTTGGGTGGCTCCCTTTTACTTTGAGCCACGGCTTTAGCAATGTTAAAAACACTACACTGCTTTGTTTGCTTTGTTTGTTAGACACCATTTTCAAGACAGAACTCTGGTAGTCTGGTAACACAGCATGTATTTCCTTTCGAAGACTTCACTGAGAGACATATAGCTTTTGCCACAAGGGGGAGTAAGTGAATAAAACTCATCTATTCCTAAAAAAAGAAGATTAAAACCATGTTTCTAAAGAGGCCTGCAGCTCTACAGCACACGGTTATACATGTGAAAAATGTTCCCAATTGTTTCCAGCAGCATTACATTTGTTATTATGCAGCAAGAATACACTGAATAAATTAGGTTAGTCCGTTAATCAAGAGCTGCTGTCTAGAGGTAAACTGTCTGATCCAGAGAACCGTCAGTCACTTTTCCTTTTTGTAACTTGATTTTGAGTCAAATTTTTTGTTGTCAACCATATTTATCCCTCTTGTTTTCAGTTTTATTTTCCTATATAGGACACCTCAACCTCAATTGCGGTTAAGGTGGTTTGTTCACTTCCTGGTGTGCTGAGCAGACATGACATGGAATGTACGCCATCTGAGCAAATGGAAAACATTCTCATGGTCGTGAGTGAGTCAAGACAAAAGCACTTTACTGGGACAAGAAAATAAAATTGATTACATGTGTTACCAGCACATAGCAACAAGTTGAAATGGATCACTATTTAGACAGAATCCGATGCTTGGGTGTTCAGTTTCAAGCTAGTATGTAAACAGAAGGTTGAAGTGCATGTGTAGGGTAAAGTTAGTCAACAATTATCTGGTTACCACGATGGTAAAGGTGGGCCACGACTGCAAGTTAATGAGGAGCTCATATTATCACTGGCTGTTGGATCACATTGTTATATTGTCCATGGCCATATTAATCATCGACATACTTAAGACACCATCTGTCACTGGTGGATTGTGCGCAAGCCGGCTGTATTAATGGGCTGATAGCGATTACATATAAAGCCCAAACTGATGTTTACATCATGGATTTGGATAAACACACTACATCTAATGGATGTGATATGGTTTTAGAAGTCCATTCAGGCCGCAGAGTTTAAGCCAAAGTAAGGACAAAACAACATGTTAAAAAAAATCACCTCAAGGGGGAATACATGTTAAGGGATTACATTTTATGACATGTAAATAATGGTGGATCTAAAGTAGAACGTTTTTAAAAGAGCAAACATCTGTTGGCAAGTTTGTTTTGATAAAATACGGATTCCCTGGCAGTAAACACAGACAGAAGGCTTCAGGAGATGTGTTGCGTCATCAGCTACTGTAATCAACTTACAAACAGTGATACAGATGGCGCTTAAGGGTGTTTATGACAACCATGGCAATACTTTGAAGATTTGAGCCATGACTACTCATTTTAGGCTAGAAGCACTCTAGTGACCCTTTATACCAATTAGTTTTCCTTTTTTTTCCATTTCTTTTAGTAATCTTGCAAGGCTTCAAAATCAGAGTTTACGAACCGTCTTTATTATTTCACACCTAATCTATTGTTATCTGTGACCTACTGTAAAACTTGTCAAGATAAACACTTTATCAATAAACAGCAGCAGTTTGACCTGCCGTGGCCAGGGTGTTTTTTCCCCCCCACATATTTCATCATTTCAGTTAACTGGTAGATAACATTTTCCCTATAATCTTATTTTCATGCAAGTCGTATTCTGTTTTTACGCCCTCACCACTCTGCTAGGACTAAAATTCTGAGGCAAATACTGAGCTATTTAATTTTTTGTTTTTATTCCTGACCAAACCGAGGCCAGAGTTAACTTCGGGCAGTCTAGAAATGCTAGTGTCATCCTGTAAATACCAACTTTATTTTTATCGTACAACCCCAAATCCCCAACAAGTTGGGACGTTACGTAAAATGTGAACAAAACAGAATGTGATCATTTCCTAATCCTTTTTGACATGTATATTCAATAAATAACAGTACAAATACATCATATGTATTTACATCAAATACATCGTTACACACATTTTACATAACGTCCCAAATTTTTCGGAATTGGGTTTGTAGATTGTAAACCTCCCCCCATGTCGTTAAAATACCCTGAAGTAATATTGAGGACGTGACCCAAGTCACCCAACTATCCATGGTGGAGGGGGCGCCTTTAGCTCAGTTTTATTAGTAAGGCGTCCCCTCCATGGGCCTCGGCCAGCAGCGGACCCGGGTTCGATTCCAGCCCGCGGTCGTTCTCAGGATGTCACTCCCCTCTCTGCCCCATTTTAACTCTGTCTCTACACTATCAATAAAGCATTAAAAATGCCCCAAAAAAATATCTTAAAAAAAAAATATCCGTGGTGGGTATATACACTTTGGATTTAAAAAAGGGATGGACCAATGATTCTTTTTTGTTAGGTTGCTGTTAATGTCATCTAATCTATATAATCCCTAGCATTGTTATCAGTGTATATAGTTAAAATGTTTTGTAAAGAGCGAGGGTTTAAGAGCCCTGCTTTTAAACTGAAACACCCCACACACACACACTTCACTTCCCTGCCCTAACTTGCCCCTCTCTCTTGTTTTGCACCGCCAGGCAGAACAGCCATGCAGAGACATTCTCCCCAGATCTGAGGGTGCTGTCTGCCAGGTGCTTAAGCCTCTCTAATAGGCACAAACCCCAACCGAACACACTTTGATGACAGTGGGAGAGGTCTGATCGCCCACTGTTTCTCTAGAAGCGAGTATGTAGTCCGCCTCCATACACTGGATACTGGACCCTGATGTTAATGTGTCCAGGTCAAAGCCTGTGTGTTCCAATAACAATGTTCACGCTCTTGGTTTTCAATGAATTAAACATAAACTTCTCCCCAAGAGAAGGGAAGGAAGAGGCGTGGCGTGCAAAAGGACAACAATCCAGGTAACAGATACACCTGCATCGTCTGGCACGCAGAGTTACACTCTAGTTCACCGTCAGACGACACAATCGGTGTGCCAGCAGACCCAGATGCCCGCAAAAAGATTCCCCAGATGCACAAGAAAGCGAAACTTGTTCTTTTGATAAAGTCCGGTTTGATTTAAAAGGTCAAAAGAGGGCAAACTCATGTTCTCTAATTCAGTGTCAGTTTTATGGCGAAGAGGTCTCTCTCTCTCTCTAGGTTGAGCCATTACGCAAGAAATCAAATCAAAAAATTGATGCGGGAGAATGTGAAACACAGTACCGGTACTTGTTTAACAGAATCACAAGGCAAGACAAGAGCTTCTCGTAAGTATGGGTAGCAATAAAAGTGTGGCACAAAGATGTAGTTTAATCAGAGAATAAAAAAAAGACTTCGGTCCAGACCTTCATATCTCAACAAATGATTAAATGAATTTTCCAGTAAAAATATCAGTACAGACATTGATGGTCCTGAGAGGATGAACCCTGATGACGTTGGTGATTCCCTCACTTTTCCTCTAGCAACACCAAGGTTCACATTTGAATACTGAAAAAACTAGTGGATGGATTATTTCTATGAAAATTACTACATATATTCAAGGTCCCATTTGTCCAATACTGATTATAATCCTATTTCCTACTCCCTCAGCTGTCTTTAGTAACATTTGACCTTAGTATGTAAACATTGTCGTGTTGAGCATGTCAGCAGCATGCTTACTTTAGTATTCAGCTTAACATACCACTGTGCTGCCCATAAGTGCAGACTCAAACAGTTTCTAGCATGGCGGTGGACATGTTTACCATTAATTCTACATCTTCAAAATGAATGAAAATGAGAGATCACCTCCCTAACACGACTGGGTACTTAAACACCAGGCTGTGCTGATGTAAACTGGGCAAGCAGAGTGCAGGCTTATCGCCACTCCAGTCCTTGAATACATCCACAGAGAACAGTGTGTTCTCTGAGAAGGAAACTACATGAATACAGTATGAACCCTTAGCCTACTAAACTTTGCAACACCAGTGAGGTAAAACCAACAAAGTTATCTTCGCCATTTGTACAGTACATTTCCAGGGAGCCTCCATTGCTCGAAAAAAAACTGCCTCATTTGACTGACAGAACTGTGGTGACAGAACTGTGGTGACTCATATAACATTCCCAGCACTTAGTATAGTGTTGCTGTAGACAAGCCACAGTTAGCTGGCAAACATTTTCCTTTCGGGACAAAAGCCTGTTCAGCTGGTGCAAAGCCACAGTAACATATCTGCACATCTTGACAATGGAACAATATATGATTTCATAAATAATAAACGCCGCTTTTGGCCATCCTGCTTAGTGAAGTAGGCTAATACTGACACCAAACAGTAGATGATTGCACAGCAGAAAGGAGGGTGAATAAATGGGCGCATTATTTAGTTAGCACTAGAGGGCAAACTGCTACTAAATGAACTTCTCGTATCATTCTACTTTATATGATCTCTTCTGCAAGTGGGGCGTGGTGACTCTTCACCTTTTTGAAACAGAATCCTAGTAAATGCCCACAAAACCCTGTAATAATAAACATCCGTTTGCGCAATTGTTTACTATACAGACAGCTGAGTCCTCAACTACAGAAATTTCCCACGATGTCAGCAGCATCTTCTGTGCGCTTGTGTTGTTGTTTTTTTGTCAGCTTTTGGGGCTGACCTAATTTTCATATATCTTATATACAACATGTCAAAAACGACCTGACAGTATCACAGGCATTAACCTTATCCTCCCTCCATTTTGGTGTTTTGATTTACAAAAGCATGTGATAATCAACGAGTGCTTTTCACACAATGGTGAAAACAATGAGACCATTATTATCCCAGGCATAACACCAGCCTGAGGTGACAGGTGAAAAAGGCGGGCTTGGTTGATTACTTCCCCCGCCATGAGAGGAAGAAGGAGAAAAACTTTACCAGATTTTTTCAAACCTGTTCCTCCTGCCCTTCATTGTGAAATGTGTCATCATCACAACACATCACGACTATATTAAGCGATTCATCAATCATCACAGCAATATTATGTCTCAACCAGTTGGACGGCGCTTGATGTTGTCTTTGGCCTATTTAGCAGTGTTGTCGATGGCTGGAAAGAAAAGAAAAAACTAATTTTCCCATAACGCTTCCCACAGTTCCCGTGTGTATTTTGCTCTACACTTACAAGTAAGTGTGTACAGTGTACATAACGAATCGGAATAATGATTGTTTTTCATTTCACTTCCTGAAATGAACAATGTGTTGCAAGTCATTTTTCCATCAGTCTCCTACTTCTACTACCATAAGACATCCCAGAGCAGAACACTTGACCTACACTTTCCCTGAAAAAACATGCTTTGCTCTCTGATTGATACTATAATGCAATATCTCACGTACATTTCTAAAAAAATAAACAGGTGATGAACCCATAGAAGCTGCCAATCCTTTATACAACCGTTTAGAGTTATGAGTCAGTGGTTTATCAGAGTCTGAATGCTCCACATAGCACCTTTAATTGTACACCACAGGATAAACTGACAGAAATACATGAATGCAACAGATAATTACACTCAGGCTTAAGAATCTTTCTTAAATGTAACCGTGGCTATAAAATTTAATTTAATAAAACATCAACAAAGTTAGACTGTCACTTGGTAATTATACCAAACACACGTACACACAAAGGGATGCCTATATCTCGCTTCATCAAAGAAATATTTTTATGAAGCTCAGGAATGTGAGGAATCTCTAAGGGAGTGTTTGGAAGTGAACAGGTGACCTTTCTGGTGAACCTTGTTAGGACTGTATGACCTAATCATTCTTCCCTACGTTGACCTTAAATTCCATTTAAACAAACCAAGGGGATTTTCCTTTTGAAACCCATTTGGAAGCAGCAGATCTGCCTCTTCTCTTGCATGAGACGCCTGTCGCCTGGTATTACACAGGAGCATGTGAACTGACTACATGGCAGGGACATACATCACAATAATAGTGTAAGGAATCAGGGGCGCTCCGGTGGCGTAGTGGGTAGAGCACATACCATGTGGACTCAATCCTTGTTGCAGTGGTCACGGGTTCGAAACCTGCATGTCATCCCCACTCTCTCTCTCTCTGTCTCCCCATTTCAACTCTGTTTCTGTCCATACTGTCAAATAAAGCTTGAAAAATGCCAAAAAAATTATCTTAAAAAAAATGGTGTAAGGAATCAGACAAATGGAAGTGAATTAACATGGAACAACAGATAAGCTCTGGCTTTTGGCACTGGATAAAACATTGTCCAGGTAATCGGGGAAGACAATGCCGAGGTCAATGGTTTTACCTCTTTGAAAAGGTCCAGGAGGCCGTAGCTTATCGTTCCAAAACCTGCTACTGTGCAGTTCTCTCGCTCTAGTCAAACTCCATTGGCCTTGTTTACAACAAAAAAAGCATTCTCCTAAGAGCAAAGGGTACAGGGTTTTGATGCTATAACCCTAACAGGGAATCTGACAGGAAACAACTTGCACTGTCATCATTACATGGAACAGGTAAGCAAACACACGGGGAGATTAAATTGACTGATGTGTCAATAGCAGGTTATGTAGTTAGGGGCCGATCACATATACAGGCAGTGACTTTAGTGACTCAAGTCAACTGTAGATACATTTTTTAAATATGTCAAATCAGTATATCAGTTAGTACTGAGTTAAAGATTTGTGTACACTCTTTCTGAAAAATTGGTTTAAAAGGATGCTAAATATGGTAGTACATTTTATAAGCATTATAAGCATTTTATTTTGTAAAAAAAAAAAATCATAAAAAATGCTGATATTTTCCCCATTAACATAATTGAGTAAGAAACTTGATGACATGAATCATTTTGTTTAATCAATCAATCAATTATCAAAGTAGTTGCCAGTTATTTCCTATCAACAAATGGATTTCATTTCAGCTTTGCTATCCGTTATTTGTTTTGCTATGTGGATTTCTGTTTCTCTTGTACATTTCAGAGTAAAAATAGTTTTTTTTGTGAAACTAATTGAAACAGATGAAGTGAATGTTTTGTATTGTCTGTAGCTATCGTGATGTATAAGTTTGATAACCAGGCATTCATACTAGTCTCATAGTACGCAGAACCACTCCACGTGATCCACTATGGGTTACAATGTCTCAGTGCGCAGAGGAACAGTGTGGGTGGAGAGGTCAGGAAAAACAGAACCCCTTGTTCCTCCCCTCACTGTAACGGTCCTGGCACTGCCTTTAATTAACTGGCACTGTGCCTGCCATACCAGGCATTTAGTGAGCAGGCGGCCCCTCTGGCATCAATACAGATCATCATCAACATCATCATCATCATCATCATCATCATCATCATCATCATCATCATCATCATCAGGGGGGCTCAGCTGGAGGTATTCCATTTTTCTGGCCAAGTGTGCTACAATGCACCAAGTCCTGCTCCTGCAATAAATCTCCCCTGGATGCATTTTGGGTACAGCCAGGCTCCTTCTCTAATCAGAGGAAGTGCCTGGCGAAGAGCTTGCTCGCTGCCGTTGTTGCCAGCACCAACAATCTGTATGCCGCGCGCACACACACACACACACACACACACACACACACACACACACACACACACACACACACACAAACACACACCAGCATAGCCCAACACTTCGAGGGGTTGTATTTCTATACCTTAAGGCAATAGATTTTTGAAAGGAAAATGTATTTGGGCTGCCATTGCAACAAAGCTTAAAGGTTGGTTCCAACTAAAAAAAAATAATAATAAATCAAGACGTGCTCGTTTCAGTCATGCTTCTTGAGTGCATGTTTGGAAAAATTAAGGAGAAGAAATCACGGCCTGTGGGAGGTAGACTCTAATCGACCTTGGCAGAGGAAAAATACCTTATCTGCTTCAAAGTTTACTTTCTCTGACAAAACTCTATGCAATGCCGCTGTAGCACAATACGGAGCAAAGATTGTGTAATGCACTTGAATCACATAGGCATGCTCTAGACCAGGCTGACACACCGGCCTATGCATCAATCAACTACAAAAGCCGCAGATGTGACAGAAAACGTGGTTATAATAAGCAAATTCATCTACTTTTGTGGGTATAGTTTGACAATGGATGGGTTTTGTATCCTGTAAAAACCCCCTGAACTACAAGCTACTCGTAGAAGACGCGGTGAGAGAAACAGACGGGGCCCTCCTCTGTCTGTATGTAAAGCAATTAGTCGAGACTGCACAAGCATTGACAGACAGTTATGAAGAAGCCAGAACCAAACACTGTGTGTACTTTTTGTGTTTTCGCAGCCGGCGACTCTAGAAGAACAAGGTTTAGCTAGTCCGTGCAATGTTTTGTGCTTCAGGTATGACTGCATCAAGGTGTGATTAATGAGGGTGTCATGCCAAACTTACTGCTCACAGTTCACACTACTCGTAACAAAAAAAAAGCCAACAGGACTGGTGTAGGCATTCGGTATGCTGACATATGAGTGCACATGTGCAGGATCCAACAAGATCCCACAGCTCTGGGAAAAGTCAGTGTTGCTGCGGTTTTCTTGGGAGTGTGAGAAAAATTTTTTTTTTCTTTGTGTGTGTGCGTGTGCGTGTGTGTGCGTGTGTGTGCGTGTGTGCGTGCGTGTGTGCATGCATGCGTGCATGCGTGTTGGTGGACATTGGTTCAATCAATATACACCATCCACCGAAGACCAGGTAAGTTAAGTTATTTTATCACAGAACAGGAGAGACAGAGATTTTTTTTCCAATCCCCCACCAACAAACCAAGCCAGCAAGAGGCAAGAGGTCAGAGGGCGAGTGTGAAGCCAATCTGTTCAAACATCCCTCCACTGAACAAACACGCATGCCTGGGAGCCAAGGAGAAACATATTCAACTACTTCACATGAACTTCTACCCACTCAACTTAGATGTTATTAAACTAAACTCGCTCTTTAAATGAGAAGTAATTACATGTCTTTTAAAGAGTTCAATGTTAACTCTCAAAAAATACATCACAAAATACATTACTTCTACAACTTACTTACAAAACATTTTTTAGATTCAAAATTTATCCCAGAGTAATTTCCTTCCTTGCAGGCACACCATTGGTTTCTGGAGTCAATACAAAATATTTATCAACTAGTGCGGCCTTCATTGAGATAATTCATCAAAGTTTAATCATTCGTCGCCTAAATGTTTTAATGTTTTGGTTTTTGTGTGTGTGGTCAAATGTACCCTATCTTGTATGGGTGACTTTGTGGCGATGCATTCAAGGATGCTCCGCCATCCAAAAACTGATTACCAGCCGTTTAATTTTTGTTTTTTTGTTTCTTGTACAGCTGACACTTATGATTATTTTCCGATGAATCTGCACATTATTTATTTGATTGATCGGTTTACTCTTAAGACAACAAGAAAAAGTTTCAAAAATATTGAAAAACTAATTTCCCAGAGCCCAAGCTGATGTCTTTAAACTCCTTGTTTAATCCAACAGTCAGTTGCACAATATCAAGTTACATTAAGGGGGAAAACACAGACGCCATATAGAGGGTCATTTAAATTTGCTCGGCCTAGTTTAAGAGCGCAAAAATGGCGGTGAGAGTTTTCAACCCTGCTTGCAAATGCATCGCCACTCAAATGCAACATAAGCGGGGGGAAAAAAACTGTTCACGAATGGACTAGTTACCTTTAGCAGATTTCAAGTCTCTACACGCTGATTCTTATGATAAAATGAAGGGCAAGTAATATATCTGTCAATCATGTGGGATTTCCCCACACAATTGTTTTCTCGAGGTGGTAAGCAGGCTTGGATCTTGGCACATCTTGTGATCAGTGAAGATAATAGAGCACAGCCTAATCCACCACATTAATTTTATACATGGCATTTGCTGTGTCAAATAGTGGCTCTGCTCTTTTTCCCCCCAACTTGTTAATGTATTATTTAATAAAAGTGTATCAACTTTTAAAACCATTTTTTTTTTACTTATGGTGGTTATTCATATAAAAGTCACTTATCGTAAAGATTCATTTATTTTTCACCAGGTCAAGTCCTTATGACAAACTAAAGGGGGACCGATTAGCTGTCGAGCATTCTTTAGACTCTTACCATGATTGTGACCTTGTGGATGAGCCTGCCTTCCAGACTTGTGTCCGCCCTTGTGTCCCGCACGGTGCCCATCCAAGGCCAGGTCCAGTGCAGGACCCAGACCCAGGCTCTTAGCGTCCAGGTCCTTCCTCTTCTTGCCCTTCAGCCAGCCCAAAGCGCGGCCCAGGGAGTGACTGCGCTTCTTCCTCCCCCTCTTGCCTTGCTTCTCGTGGGCAAATATATCAACCACATCTCTGGGAATCAGTTCCCCGAATCCCAGGGAGTCCCGGTTTGACATGTCACCTAAACTGGCAAAAAAAAGAAAAAGAAAGAGAGGAGAGGAGAGGAGAGGAGAGGAGAGGAGAGGAGAGGAGAGAAAGAATATTAATTGTAGCCATTGTCTCTTCCAAGCACCACATGTGCTATAGCAGCCAAAGCAATAATAAAGGCCATACAGGATTTCTTCTTGCATTGGCTAAAGTCAATTTACAGAGACTTGAAAATTGCTTCAGGTAATAATCCATCGCAGGGAAATTTTGACAAAAACAATGTTGACTTTGTTTTGATAACTAGTCAAAGTAGCCCTCTCATTGTGTGCAGTGGCAGCAGGGGCTGTTCCATTCAAGGAAATCACAACATCCGATATTTGAGAGATGGCTCGCTGTAAAGAAACAGTTTGACTGAAGATGAAGCTGCCAAATTAGGAGTTCTTACATCACTTATTACCAGATTACTGTGTGCGTTCCAGGATTGATTTCACATCAACAGACCTCATTATTGTCACTACTTTCCACAGTTGATGAGCTGGATATAAAGTAGTTGCTTGTTTCCTATTTTGTGCACTAAAAAGCCACAAAGGTTCACGTTGATGGACTACCTAAGCCGAACAGGTTTCCAGTCATGGTAGATGGTACATCTTCCTAAAAAGTGGTTGTTAAAGTTGTTTTTGTTTTATTTAAATTTAGTTTAAACTTAAAGTTTTGGAAAAACGCTTGCCAGCTCTGTAAAGTGTGCATAAATCCAGTCGTCCTGTCAAAATAAATACATACATCAGACGAGTTTCCATAGTTTAAAGTCCTTTTCTTTTCAGCTGACCCCAGTTGGTGGTGTGTATGTTTACAGGTATATCCAAGTTGTGTTTGTCTCCGTGAGTACTGCTCATTCAACCCCACACGCTCAGCCGACACACACCACCCCCCCGCCTGCCTCTCAACCAAACTTCACAGTTCTGCAAAGAAAGAACTGGCACCGCTCCCTTCATTCCATAACATGGGAGTCATAATTCACAAAGCCGCACCCGTCCCGTAGCCTCATGCACTTTTGCATACACAAGCAAGACAACACACTGGGAAGAGCTAGAGAATAGATAAACAAAACAGTTGCCAGTGTGCGTCCAGGCGTTTTTTTTCAGCGAACAATGTTAACTTGTAGCAGTGTAGGTTCTGGATTGTGTTTCTTTGGGTATGTTTCAAAGTCTTCCTTCACTAATTCTTGTTTTCATTCTCAGTGGAGTGAGCTCATCGCCCTCTCACTCAGCCTCCTTCCTCCACTTTGCTAAACTTTTCTACATGTCGGCCTGACAAGACGCCTTGCTCCTGGGGATACTGTATGCAGCTTACACTGGCCTTCTTCCAACAGCGTACTTTATTACATACTTATCTCCCAATCGCAGGCTAAAAGTAGGAGCAGGCTCTTAAAGATGACATGAGTGGACGCTTGTAAAATAAGCATGGGAGACCTTAGGATAGGTGGGAGTGGAGTCAGAGTGAGAGAATTATGAATCCCTGGATGATTTGTCGTCCAGAAGAAAGTTCACAAAAAATCTTTTTTGGCAGTCATGCGTTAAAAATAAAAACAAGCAATGAGCAATACAACCAAACATCTCTTGGTAACACAGCCTCTGGGAGCGCTTTCCCGCCCCAGACGAGACGCGAAAGTAAACCGCACAAACCTATGTCATGTTCTCTGGGGATTACGAATGTTTTCCAAAGTGCTCCTTATCATCAAAGCTGTGTGCAATGCAAAGAGGAGGAGTTGTGATAGAGGATTCTAGAGGTATTCTGGTTTGGATTTATTGTATACGGCTATGGAAGGTTATTGAACAGATTCACACTCTTTATAGTCAGATGCCTTACATTCTGATTGCTGCTGGTCATAAATAAAGCTTTTACAAGTCTAATCTTGACAATGTCAGAGTCTGGCCTCACATTCATTCAACAACTATGTTACTGTTTCTTTATGGTCATTTAAAACTCAAGAATTGGACAAACTACAATTGTGTCCTCCTGATGTGGCGCGAAGAGTAAATCAACATAATAGATTATGATTAATCCTCTCAGGAACCATGAATGTTTTAGCACAATTCCATGGAAATCCATCCGTCTCAACAATAACAATAGTGTGGCTAAAGAGTATAGGCTTAAATGTGGATCTGCCCTCTCCACACTCATGACAGGAGTATGCAGCCCCACATGAGAAGCTTAAGATGAGCACTTGAACTCCTTTTCTAAACCTTGTACATATGTGGGCATTTTTTTTCTAAAGTCATTTGCTATCTTAACGCAGCCCAGCTGAACTTAAAATATAAACAGCTTTTTTTAATGTTAAGTGGCACAGTGTGTATGTAGGGTAAGGAGTGAGTTGTAGTGAAAGGCCAATAACAAGAATGAGCATCCATCTTCCCCCGGAGAAAAGTACAGGGGCCTCTTACTGCACTAAGCCTTGTGTTTTCTCCCGCTCCAAATTATAGTCTTTTTGGCATGACTAAGGTCCGTGCATCAGTATTTGTTACAGTCGCCAATAACCAAGATGGGTCTCTCGAGGGAGAAAAAGGGGGCCGGCTGGTTCACTCATTTATAGCCCATGGGATGCTTGGAGTGCGACAACTCTTCGTATTATTTCCATCACAGAGAAACCAGAGTAATGCTAAGAACTGTGGGACACGGCAGATAGGACCACCCAGTAGACCGCTGTCTGTGTAGTCTGGTCACAAGCAGTTGACTCATGCTACCGTTGCCGTGGTTACACATAACAACCTGCTATTTTCAGTTTTGCAAACAAATGAACAAACAAACAAAAAAAAGAGTTGATGCACAGTGGATTACCCGTAGAAAAATAGTAAGCGGGGCGCTCCGGTGGCGTAGTGGATAGAGCACGTACCATATTGGCTCCGGCCTTCGTTGCAGTGGTCGCGGGTTCAAATCCGACCCGTGGACCTTTACTACAGGTCATCCTCCCTCTCTCTGTCTCCCCATTTCAACTCTTTACTATCTAAAAATGCTTGATAATGCCAAAAAATAAATAAAAAATAAAGTAAAATACTATTAAAAAAAATATATATATATATAGAAAAATAAAATAGTAAGCACCCTTAAAATATATGTTTGTGTGATGCTGTCTCTTGTTTTAAGATTTTGGGTTTATCTGAGAAAAAATGTATGTCACTCTCTAGCAAATATGCTTTAGACTTAAAATATCTTATCATAGTGAAAACAACATCGCGGTCATGTTACTTACAGAGTTGCTTCATTTCCCCAGCAATCACTTAACCCCTAAACACAGCTCATAAAAGCTGACACAAACTATAGGCACAAAATAAGAATTCATAATCAGCCAGCATCAGAGTGTCTTACATTATCATGAAGGCAATGATCAAGTCATATGCCCTAAGCCGATTTACAAACAGAAAGTATGTTCTGTCTCCGTCTCTCTCACACACACCACACCAACACACACACACACCGAAATGGTGTTACAGCCCAGCCCTGCCCCAGCAAGCATGTGTTCCAACATGCTGTTTACTTATCCTTCACAAAAGACACCAGGCTCTCTCATTGGACTAGAGGCAAGGCTAAAACACAGCCAACCTCAATGCAGTGTGTCAATACTCAGAGCACTGACTGAGTCTCTGACGTTAACAGCACTGTGTACATATCAGCATATAAAGTCAACTGGGACTGATCGCAGTTTACACACTGTCATGACATAGACTCAGCCTATCTGGATATAGTGTTTATTGATCATGTATTTTTGACAGCTATATGTCCTGTGGCTTGAGTAGATCAATTCTGGAGCAACTGCGGGTCTCCTCTTCATTGTCACCGGATCACAGTAGTTGAGCTAAGTTTAAGCACCTGCCTCGCCTGATGCAAAACACAGCAGTAAAGATTAATGTGCAAATCCAAGTCCAAATCCATGACTATATAAAGAGCTCCATCTCACCCTAGGCTCTACTGTACTTTTGACTACCTTTGACAAACTGGCCTGTAAAAGAAAAGAGGGAAAGCCAGTTATTTTAATATTTGAAAAACTACTTTACTAGTCCTAGTCACTTAGAAACACACACACCCTCAACACATCTATGTGCAAAGAAAGAATAAAGCTTATGATCTTCAGTGTTTGTTTTACTAAGAAGGCCTTTAAGGTGAGATTAACTCCACTATTTCCCATGATAGGGAACATTTTCTGACACATACGTTGGTGGGTTTTATGCGACAGACCAAGCCTGTGTGGTACAGAATTAGGTTAAAACTCAGCTACAACACTATTAGAACCAAATTTACAGTCGGGAGGGGTCTCCAGGAACTGTAACTTGTCGGGGTGAGTCACACGGGGAAGTTGATGGAGCAGACTCCCATGCCTCGTGGGGATAAGGCAAAGCCAAGAGGGAGTGGCAGAGATACAGGCAGCCACCTTTGTTTGAATTAGAACCGGCTCAGTTAAACCAGGGGCAGCCGTTCACATCCTTACCCCTGCGTTGCTGGCTTTCACATGGCAGGATTCAGCTGTCAGTCAGTGAGGTCACACTCGGGCAAAATGCGGTTGGTCTAGACGCGAGTAATCGATTAATAAAGGGGGAGGACAAAAAAGGATGTTTTCCAGACTTCCTGCTTACACAATCAGAATAGCCCTCTCAGTAAAAGCCAGTTTTTTGAAAGTCACATTTAAAGTGACTCTGAATAAACAGCAAGTGTTCATAGGTGTGAACCTGGTGTGGCACAGAGGAAATCAATCTGGGGCGTTGGCTGTCTTCTCATGGGCAATATCAAAACAAAAGGAAAGCCCTGCTACATTAAAGTAGACTTAAGCAACTACAATTGTGCTACAACGTCTTCTTTTTCCAAGTGTGCACATTCATGTCAAAACATTCAATATGCAAGAAACTTGAAGAGATTTGAAACCGGGGACTGTCAGTGATACAAGATTTGTGGGAGGCCTCAAAGGAAGACTTTATTTGTACTGATATAAAGGATTACAAGAAATATAAATAATGACCCCGAACAGCTCGTAAAAATTTGAGTTGAGAGCCACAACTTGGCCACAACTTGGTTCCGTACCAACATATCAGCATAAGTACACAGCGGAGAAGGACTTGGACTGAAAGACAATCCCTTACTGACATGATGTGGTCCATTGTGTGCTGCGGAAAGGATAAAGTTTCAGAAAAAGAGCATGTGGGTAATGACAGGGATACAAATAAACAAGGATAACACTGTAAGACAATAAAGACACAAACAAACCAAAATGCTATGTAACTGAGCTCACTGAGGTTGTCGCTCTGTGCGCGTGCGTGTGTGAAACGGGTCTGTGCACGGGGTGATGCATATTGGCGTGCTGCAAGGCCGCTGTAGCCATGCAGCAGCTTGTCTGGTAAGAGCAGCGGCTGCATTCCTCGGAGATTGATAATTGCCTACTGAGGAACTCTTAGCTCCAAATCTGCTTTCACCCCCCTACACACACACACACTCATTCCCCCAGCCCCTGCCCACCCTCGCTGCGACTCATCCCTTGTACAGTACATTGGCCTAGGAAACCAAGCCATGAAAGACAAAAAGTATAATGGCTGGCACATGAGAGTCATTTTGGGATAACATTATATTATGGGGTTGTGTGCACTGGCCGAGATTATTGTTCACTGTGTACTCTTTCTGGTAGGGTGGGGGTGGGCACAAATATGTTACCTCTCTGAAGAGTTCTCTTTCTTTTAAAGAATATGTAAGGAAAACATATTCAAACACATGGATGACATCTTTTCAATCGATTTGGTGCCTATATATTTTGACAATGGTATGAGAAATGTAAGTGGTCTGAGTCATGTTCATTATCAATTAATCTGCCAATATTTGTCTTGTTTGATCAGCTTATCACTTTGTTAATAGGTCTTTGCAAAATAGAGAAAAAAGCCCATTATGATTCCCTATAGTCCGAGGGGGCGTTTTTAACACATCTTATGTTCAGCATTGGTCCAAACCCCAAACATAAACTTTTCACTTTTACATTAGACAAAGAAAATGACACAATTTTCTGTCAACTAAATGCATTAATTAACAGTTGGTTTCAGCTGTAATATTCTGATGTGCTGATGTCGACAATCCATAAAGAGTGGGTGTGATATAAATGTGCAAATCATTTCTGGTCAAGTTATCAATTTAGGTAATTAGACTTTGAATGAAATTACAGTAAAATAAGGTTGGTTTCTTCAATGTTACTGTCCCTATCCATTCGTTTCCATTCTTTATGTCTTTGTTTATCTCCAAAATCAGGTCTGAAACAGTTTTACTTTTACTTTTCACCATGCAGCGTGCAGAGACAGCGGTAGAGCAATGTGCTCAGTGTGTTGTTTGCGTTCGCTTCCAGGGGTTACCAGGGGTCGAGGTCTGGACTGCAGCCTCTGTAGAGCTTAAGTACCCGGAACTGACAGGTAAGTCAGGAGTTTAAAAAGAAAATGTTGTCCAGCAGCAGTGACCAGCTCTCAGCGAAGGCAAACAAACACAGCTGTTTAAAAATACATCCTGGCATCTCGGTGACTGCCTTGGAATCCTTTCACATCTGAAGTTCACCGGAGTGGACTGGATGGCACCTTTTAGAAAAATTAGTGTGGGAACAAAAAAAGGGAGTCCTAGTATAGAGCAAAACTGGTGTGAACTTTCAGAAAGACAAGAAAAGAAAGATTCTAGGACTTGATTGCAGCAGAAACTTCAGAACTGGCCGGACTGGTTTGTGTGTCACACACACACAGAGAAACTCCATCATTGCCTTTAATTATCCCCATAACGGAATCAATCATTAAGAGGTGTTGATGAGGACTCACTGATGAGTTTTGATTAACAGCCACTCTGTCCTGCTCTCAGCCAAGGAGGAGTTTCCTCTTGCTTCTGCCATCACTCACTCAGCGCTCACACACACACACACGTAGTCATGTGTCTTTTTGGCCATTACGACACCAATTGTTTCCCCCCTTTCCCTTAATGAGCTGAGCTGGCAATTTTTCACTGATGGGTTGAGCCCATAGATAGTATAATAAAGCTTGAGCCTTTCTGGCTGCCCCACATCCTTAAAAACATATGGGATGCAGTCTCAGCCTCTCCTTCCGGGGAATTCCTTATCCTTGTCCTGCCCCTCATCTTGACTCACACTTGATCTCCTTGATCTACCTCCAAACCTCTGCTCTCTCTCTCTCTCAAAGTTCTTGCTGTACTTCCAGTGCTTACATAACACACCTGTAGTTTCCATGGGTACAAGCCCTGGCATGGCCGCGGCTGGTGGGGAAGGAGCACCAGTATGCAATGCGACACACCCTGTCTAAACAAATGGCTCTGTCTCAGCCTCACCTGCCAAGAGGGCGCACAAGGTAAACTTTGCAGCCGCGGAGCTGAACAAACAAGAGTGCTACCGAGTTCTCAGAAAAGAAGAAAAAAAAAGAGAGAAAAAGTTTGGATTCGGAAGCTGGCACATCCAGTCCAAAGTCCAGGAGAAGCAGGGAGGGGGGGGGGCAAACAGAGAGAGAGAGAGAGAGGGGGTAGGGGGTCCTGTTATCTCTTCCAAGTTAATCAACAAGCAATGCATCTATTTGAGAGAATTATGACCAGCACACATGAATTAAACAAAGTGTCAGAGTCAGAGCCCCGTGCTGACATGTCAAGCAAGTGATAAGCTGCTGGGACAGTGACGGGCATTAACACACAATAGTCGTCATTGTCAAAGGGATCCATAGCAGAGAGACGCACCACAGGTCTTAAATTACCTGCGCTTGAGGATCCCTCAAGGCCAAGCTGAGCAAATCTCCCACACCTAGTTTTTTCCATGCATGCCTATACTCAGCCTGGATCTCCTGTTGCCATCCAATTGCACCTCACTTATCAAATTACACTGTAGAAATCGAGCTTTATTTTCTCTATTTTGAAGCCTAATTATATATATTTTGTAGGTCTAAACATTCAACATTACAACAACTGTTTTTGTAATGGACAAGTCAGTAGTCAAGACAGTATGATTGGAAAGCCATACATAAAAATGGACTTTATGGACATTGTTAAAAGTTGAATAAAGTAGATTCTGGTGTCATTTGAATGTATTTTGAACCTTACAAAACTATGTATTTCCATGTTTATCCTGCCAAATGAGTTTGTGAGGCTTGACAAGGAGGGGTTGGTAAACTAGGCTACAAAATTGATTCTAAAGACTGCACCTTTTTTTTGTTAAAACAAAACTTACACCGAGAGAAAAAAGGAAACAAGAAAATACCTCGTTAGAACTTTTATGATCCGGATGGGTTGATTGAGCCTCTCTCCATTGGGAGCGTCTCCCCCGCTGCGTTCTTCCTCTGTCCCCAAAACTCCAAACTTTCACCGTCCGAGGGAAAACTTCAGGTGAACCATTTCCGCGTGAAGCACTTCAGGAAGCGACCGGAGGAGTCTGGGGGTTTGTTTTGCAATTTGCACCCGCCGCGGGCACTTCAGGTCCGTCGGTGTGGGATATGTCTGTCGGCCAAAACTGACCTGCCAGCCTATATCAAGCGCAGTCTGTGTGTGTGTGGCCCCACCGGTCTGTGCACAGGAGGGGCCAAATGAGGAACTAGCGGCGTTGAGTTGGACCTGCAGCAGCTCCCACCTGGAGGAGGCTGGACGCGCTCAGGTGAGAGTGAGAGCGAGGCAGGCTGCGGGCCGGCGCTGCGAGGACATCTAGCGGCGAGACGGTGGAACTACAAGTAACTGAGAGCAAGCGAGGACAAGGAAGAAGACTACTTTCCCAAGGGGCTTTAGTTTGTTTAGTTTGTTTAGTTTGTTCAGCTTTTACTGTCGAGCAACTATTATTATGCCAAGAAAATTTCGCCTTAAGAAATGTTTTGGGATTTATTTTGAAAGTTGCCAATCAACATCCTCAAACTCTTTCCCTTCTGGATATGAACTACACACGACGAGTGATAATAAATTACATTTTATATTGACAGTTTAGGCAAAAATACATGGCATCGCTTTTTGCATATAGGCAACCATTTTTAATGTTAAACTGTTGAAACAAATTCTCACGTTTGTCTGTGCAAGCATATTCTCTGTCTATAATTTGTCAGAGAATATTATAATGTTATTCTGTTTCATTATTTAGAAAATATTTTCTGTTTCTGACATTTGCATTTGTTACTAGGCTATAGCCTAGAGAGGAAGAACCCTTTCTGAAGGAGGTAGGCCCACTGTTGAAGTCATTTGATATTATGTTTAGCCTTAATTATTGTTGCCTTGTTTGTACTTTTAGATATATTTTTTTATACCTTAACCCAATAAAGTGGTCTACCTGCTTACAGTAAAGACAGTGGCTACTGGTTAATCTATTATTGGTTTATTTAGTGTACCACATTCAGTACTGATCACTTTGAATATTTACTGTAAATGAACACGAGACGACTTTGTGAGTAAGCTTCCTTTAACATAGAAAAACCATAGAAGGTTAAAAAAAATGCATGGCAGTCAATTGTATAATTTAAATTACACAGGGACAACTAATACAATGGGTGTGTTAGATTTTCAGTAGGTGTGAATGATCAATCATTGAAAAAAGTCAATCATTTTTGCCATGCTTAGGTGGGAGGGCCCCCCCAATCAAATGATTTGTAGGGCCCCATGAAGGCCCGGGCTGGCCCTGCATATACATATTTCCTTTTGTCTGTTAAATCTTTTTTATCATCCAGAACAGCAAAAATGTGTTAAACAATAAAAGACACATGACGTCCTGTGAAAACCAATTTCCAAAACACAACAGTCCTGTTCTCAGCTTATGTGACGATGCACTTTTGACATATTAGAAATGCCTAATCTGTATGGGCCAGTGTGTGTGTGTGTGTGTGTGTGTGTGTGTGTGTGTGTGTGTGTGTGTGTGTGTGTGTGTGTGTGTGTGTGTGTGTGTGTGTGTGTGTGTGAAGGAAGCACTACACTGCAAACAAATACTTAGTATGAACCATAGAGAGTATATAAAATGGTATGAACAATGCAAACTGTACAGGCAGCTAAGTTCAATGGGCTTCTAAAGGGAAGTAATGAAAAGAGCTACTCAACAGTTAGTCAACTAGGTAGACAGTTGAGGAAAGTTGTCGCTCAAACAGCTTCTCAGTGGTGGTGTCACTACCTTCTTAAATGCACATAAAAACAGGCTCTAAAGCTGTGTAAATATAACTCTGCGCGACCCCCTGAATCCAGGGCATGTTGCCCAGTCTGCCCCCAGCACTGAAACAGTTTGGGTTCCCATGTGGGGGATATAAGAGAGAGTCTTGGATAGGCTAGAGTTTCCCTCCATGACTCCACTGTTATTAATAAACACAAAGTGTGTCTCTGTTTTCCTAGAGACAGGCGCAATGCAGCACTGCCCTTAGAGTTAAAGGCAAACTGTGATCACAGCTGTCTGGACTGTCACTTCCTGAAGAAAGTAAGTACAAATATAAGTTATATACATTTTTAGGAATCGGTTTTTAAAGTATTTTTGTGTGCTATCTTTTGATGTTTTTAATAAGGTTTACAGCTACCACAATCTTAATCATGATTTCATTTACACACATCACTGTGTTATGCAAAACAGTCTGAAAGTAATGACCCGAACAGAGGGATTTTAAAACCACAATCCCATCAATTATTGTTGAGGGGCATTTGATTAAAGGTGGAGTCTGCTAATCTGGAGAATGCTTGTTTTCAAAAATGTTTTTTGTCCAAATCAGTGAATATCTCCTCAAGATCTGCTAGCTGTCCGTACTGTGTGTGCACTAAAAAAAATCCACGTGTAAATACACAGCCTAGGCTCCGTAAACGGGCATGTTACAAGCTACAGTGGGCCTCTCTGTTTAATTACCAGTTTACAGACACTAGGCTGTAAACTGGTAATTAAATTAACACCAGATATTTTTCTAGCTCACACAGGGTACAAACAGGTAGCGGATCATGGGGATATGTTCACTGATTTGGACAAAAAGTGATTTTGACATTGTTTGTAACCTTTATTTAACCTCGAAAGATCAATTGAGGGGTGACCCTCTTTTACAATGACGTCGAGTTTGTACAGATACACAATATACAATGAGAATACATAACAAGTTTACACACACACACACACACACACACACACACACAGACAACAACAATTTAAAACATTCAGATCAATTGAATGAAAGAGATAATAGCCTAATTAAAACAGTTACAAGTGTAGGGGGGTTGATTCAAAACAATACTTTTAAATTGGTTAACAGATATGAGTGTATTTATTTTAATTGTATGTTGTAGGCTGTTCCAGGAGTCAGGGGCACTATGGCTAAAAGCGGTTTTACCAAGCTCAGACCGGGCATAGGGGACATATAACATGATCATGTCAGTTGAGCGGGTTTGATAAAGCCCATCTGAAATAAGCAGCATTTCTGTCAGATAGAGTGGTAGCTTTCCAGTCAGAGCTTTATATATAAAAATATGCCAATGTGCATCACGTCTCTCCTTAAGGGAGGACCACCCAACCTTTTCATATAAAACACAATGGTGTGTATCATAAGCATCTCCTGTAATGAATCTCAAGACATCAAGCGTTCTCCAGAATCGCTGACTCCACCTTAATGATATTTTTTCTTCTTGCCTCTCAGCAGGCCATGGACACTCAAACATCGACAGAGGACTCACACAGGGAATGTAGATTTGTTGAGGATGCAACAGACAGCAGCACCCACACCCAGATTGACTCTGAAGAAACAGAGACAAACCAGTGTCCACCACCACCACATCCCATGATGGAAATGGCCCAGGCGGTCCTAATGGAAGACTTGGGTCAGCTATTCGACCAATGCCTGCAGCAGGTATCACATCTGGAGACTCAAAGGGACAGGCTGATCTCAGAGCTGCTGCGCCTGCAGGAGCCCATGCTGCGGGTGGTGGAGCACCTTAGGGTGAAGCTGGGGGAGACACAGAGGCTGCTCACCATGGCTCAACTAGATTACATCGCCGTTCACGAGGATGTGCGGCAGGCCAAGAGGAAACTGTTCGCCACGGCCAGAGACTGC
This sequence comes from Ammodytes marinus, assembly GCF_949987685.1. Classification (NCBI taxonomy): domain Eukaryota; kingdom Metazoa; phylum Chordata; class Actinopteri; order Uranoscopiformes; family Ammodytidae; genus Ammodytes; species Ammodytes marinus. Next base: position 17,171,501 of record NC_137219.1, on the reverse strand, counting down.
ATCCAGAGCCAGGTGACGCTGGCCGCACACGAGTACGAGGTGGCCCAGTCTGCTGTTACACAGGTATACGGGGGCAGCTCGAGGGTCCATGATGAATGAGGAATTGAAATTGCTTTACTTTGGGCAGGTTGGGGAAGATAAGTGTTGTGATTTGTTCTGCAGTTTGACAGGTGTTTCATTTCCTATATACTGTAAAATAATCCCGGCAAACATGATAATAATCCTTCTACTTGACTTACTGTGTGTATTCATTACATTTCAGTTTGTTAAAAGTTGGTAGCTCTTTAACCAGTGCAGAACATTTTGGAGTGAACTAGGTGGTGTTTTGTAGAAAGTGTTTGCACAATAAAAGCTGCACCTTCATCTTCTTACTCTGTCGAAAATTGTTAAAGCTGTTCTTTTAAAAAAAAATGTTTTGGCATTTTTATGCTTTATTGATAGTGTAGAGACAGAGTTGAAATGGGGCAGAGAGGGGAGTGACATGCAGAGAGCGACCGCGGGCTGGAATCGAACCCGGATCCGCTGCTGGCCGAGGCCCATGGGGGGGACGCCCTACCAACTGAGCTTCTTTTATTATTGTCCATAATAGTAGTTGGCCCCATTTTCGCCAAATTGTTTCTTAAGTTACCTCTAGGCCAGTAATGCCATCATGCATTATGTATAATTTATCAATTGATTTAATCCATTCATCCATAGGAGGAGCTCAAGGCCCACATCCAGAGTCTGACGGAAGAGTTGTCTCAACACCGGGAGGCCTACAGGAACCAGCTCAACTCCCTGAGGGACCAGGCCACCAAGCCCTGCAGCAGACCCAGGGCCAGCAGTGAAGCCAGCCTGTGTCGACAGTCCTCTGCCAGACTACAGCGGAGGCTCAGTGGCAGCATGAAGGCACTGGAGGGCTGGTACGAGCCTCGGCTTAAGGTCCTGCTAAAGAGAAGGCAGATCAGTGAGGAGGCTTTGAGGCAGAGCAGGGACAAGACCACGGAGCTGAGGGCCAGCCTGGGGCCCCTCACACAGGAAATAGAGAGGCTGGAGGTCCAGAGAGCCTGTCTGGAGCAGAGGATCAGTCTGATGGAGAGAGACAGGGAGGAGAGCATCGCACAACAAAAGGTACGGCCAACAAAGTCAAAGAGGACTTAAAGGATATTTAAAGGTACACTATTCAGTTTTGAAGAGGGGGATTTGTTTACATTTGCAGGGCCTGCAGTTAGTTTACAAAACATATTCTCTACATGTAATTCTATAGTTTTGAATAATTAATTATATTATCATAGATCATGATCAAAATAATTTTGAGTCCCCTGGAACCAAAAATAAGACAAGAATATGTTTGTAAATAAAACTGTGGGCCCTGCCGCTGTAAAAAAAAACTCAACAGTGAAACTGTAACTTTTTTTACTTTCTTACTTAAAACCGTGTTCCAGTGATCCAATCCAAAATGTTCACTTCTATGACAGCCACAGCCAACTTTACATTGTTCACCTTTAAGGATGTTTGGTTAGACTTGGGCAAGTAAGATGTTCCTCCACTCTGCACAGGAGACTGTGGAGACGATGAAAGAGACTCTGAGAGAACTACAGGTGGAGTTTGAGGTACAGAGAAGATCTGAGAAGGATTTGAAAGATCGCAAGGACAGCCTTTTAAAAGAGCTGACATTTCTCAGGTGAGTTTACTGTGAACCCTAACAATAGTATAAATTGTGGGCATCAGGGTTGACTGACTAGTACCTTCTTTCACAGAGGATGTGATGAACCCAGAGAAACCACTGCAGGGGAGGATCCCTGACTTTGTCTCAAGTGAATATTCTTAAATAGGTCTACACAAGACCAAACCACACCATTGCATTTAATGGCAAAAAGACTCAAACGGATTAATATGAAGCATATTCCAGAATTGGTATTTATTTGCCTCTGCTTACTCATATTTTACAGGAAATTACTTTAAATTATTCAACCTAACATCAGTCATGCTGTGCAAGGAAACAAAGCAAACAAATTTAATGTAAATATTTTATTGTGAATATACTTATGTACACAAGAGTTTAAATGCAGCACAGAAAAACAAAAATGCAGAGAGAAAAAAAAAACATACAAGTGGCACAACACAATCTGAAAAAAGTCATACTACAAACACTAAGCAAATACATGACAATAAACTACAGTATGTACAATTTTATTCAAATGGATCTTTGTAGAAATGTTTTCATACTAACTAACTAATCAAGATTGAAAGAAGTCAAAAAAAGCTTGAATGTTGATGGGACACGTCTGTGGTGAAGCCAGAGTCTTCTAACACTAGATTAAAAATCTGACGGATACATTCTTACTTTAGATAACTTACTGCACAATGACACCAACACAGCATTTTACTAAAATAAAAATCACTGCTGCTCCAAAATGTGTTAAGAAAAGACATTACTGCTCACGCATCCAGCGTTGCCAAAAAGGTGTCCATTCTTACGAAGCAGGTCAAATGAGGAGACGTGGAGGCTGGACTTCAGAATCTGCAGCACCTGCCGGGTCCTCGTCATTGTAGATATTTTCAGCCTGTGCAACAATTCAAAAAGTAGATTCACTCTACTGTAACTGGTATTCAATGTTAATAAACACTCCTCAAAATTTCTCTCCCTTGCTGTGTCAATTATTTAATTTTTTTTTACTGTTCTTTAAGATTCCACATGCACAAAACAAAAACAAAGCTCTTACCATCTGCCAGACTTCCATGATGTTGTCCTCGGACACGGAACAGATGACCCACGGCTCATTGGGGTTCCAGGAGAAGTCGGAGATCTTGGCTGTGTGTCCGCCGTGGATGAACTAAAAACGGGAGATAACAAGAGCAGGATGGATTACAACAGCCCCTTGAAAACGCAATTAAACAATCACCCACCCATTCACCCCCACACACACACCCCCACACACACACACACACACCCCCACACACACACACACACACACAGTCCCCAACTGACCAGCAGCTCCGGAGGGCCGTCCTCAGCATCCTCTGGCGACTGCTCCTCTCCGATCTTGCTGAGGTCCCACACGTTGAGCCTCCTGTCTGTGCCGCTGGAGGCCAGGATGGTTTCGTTATGAGGAGACCACTGAACCTGTTGGGTGGAGAGGGGCCAGATGTTTCACGTCTGTGACAAGATACTTACCAGTCATTGAACTCACTACGATAAATCAGATATATAAAACTGGTCTAACATTTGCCTGGTGTTATTTTCTGAGTGTTCACAAAAAGGATGGATAATAAACTGCAACATGCGTAACGTCATACAGTCAACAGCATGTGTGCTTGATATGCCACATGGCGCATGAACATGAGTAACATACATAACTGCTGTGTTCTAAGGCTCTCTAAAGCTCCACTGGCCGTCTGTAGCTGTAGCTAAAACGTTGTTTGCCAACATAACTCCTAACCAAACCAGCAACAACAAAAAAAATTGTAAAACTATTTAACTGATAAGACGGTCTCTTCTTACCTGGAAGATCTCGTCCTTGTGAGACTCAAATGAGTGCAGCTTCAGCTTCAGGTTCCTCAGATCCCAAAGAGCCACGGTCTAAAAAATGAAATAAAAAGTAGTCAGCTTCAACTGATTCAACTCATAATGGTAAAAAAAAAATTAGGGTTTGCATCACAGGCCAACCACCCACCTTATCTGCAGAGCCAGTGGCAAGGATGAACTCGCTGTAGGGATTGAAGGACAGGCAGTTGACCTCAGCAGCGTGGGCGTCCACTGCATGGCTGGGCTTGGAGGTGTTGTTGGAGCGTGTGTCCCAGCTGTGCCAAAAAACAGACAATAAAGCAGAATTGTTAAAAAGAAGAAAAAAAATGTAACTGAACAACAAACTTTTGCTTGTGGTGATTCATAACAGACAGCAGTTTGTTTTCAGCTTGAGAGTCGCTCACATCAAGAGTTTCTGGTCGTCGGCCACAGATCCAAAGAGCGACTCATGGAGCAGGTGCCAGGAGACATCCTCCACCACGGCCGTGTGGCCCGTGAAGATGGTCTTAGCATCTACAACCTTTCCCTCCTTGGGCACAGCGCTGATGTCCCACAGGCAGATGGTCTGTAAACGACAGCAGAGGTTGGGAAGAAAATCTATGAACAACTAGAGCCCAACTGATTATTCGTTTAAAGCCGTACTTCGAACACGATAGATGTTGCCCATGTTAACACTTTGTTTTTCCTAATAAAGTGCAGGTAACGTGTCTTGGTTTTACTTTAATTGTGTCATTCATCATTTGTAAATATAAGATATTTTCATGTAGATATGCATTGCAGTAAGAAAATGCTTAACGTCCCAGTTTCAACATGCACAATGTGACTTTGGACATATTTGTAACACTTCTTTTTTTTTTTTAAACCAAAGCATATTACAATAAAGAAAAATTCCTGCACCATTTTGTGACAGTAAAATGTGCTGCTTTCAATCCAGCTTTGTCACAAATGTTTGAACTACATTTAAAAAGGATATAATAAAAAATATTCATAACTAAATATTTCAAAAACTTAATCTGCAGATAAATCGGTTGGTACTTCCTAAAAAACGGAATCGGCCTCAAAAACTCAGCATGGGCCAAAGGAAAAACCACACTTTCTTGGTTAAAACGGGGTAAGGGAGACAACACTAGACACAATAATTAGGTATGTTGCTACAGGTTACTGCTCACATGGTCATCAGAAGCACTGAGGAGGCAGCCGCTGACGTTGGGGTTCCAGGAGAGACCGTAGCCCTCCTTCTGGTGGCCCCTCAAACGCAGATCGGGGGTGCATTCTCCAGAAGGGTCTGGAATACAAACAAGATCAAACGTTATAACAAACAGAAAAAATGCGCAGAAACAAAGTTGAATTCTCCTCATTAAATGCATTGTGGCTGTAATCCTTACCAGGCTTGGAGGGGTGCTTTGTGTAGTCAAAGACCAGCACGTCACTGGTGGGGGTCTTGGTGCCAATGATGCAGGGGTTCTGAGGCATGTAGCGGGCTCTGTTCACTTCTCCCTCGTGGTTGATCTTGATCTCAATCTCGATCTTCCCACTTACAGAGCCGAAGCCTCCGAACTCTGACATGGGAAAAAGGACAACAGACACACGAGTTAGGTTGTTGCAAATGACCATGTGTAAGACCAAATTCTGCTCTACTGTAGTATGTTTTAACTAACTAAAATGAAATCAGAAACAAAAAAATACATGCTTTATATTTCCTGAAGCGTTCACAGTTTCGGCAAGGTGAAACTTGATTCATTAACTGAAAAGGAACCAGGAGCTATAATATCAAAATATTTGTTGTAGACAAATTGATTACACTAAATACAACAATGTTAATATCGAAATATCACACAATCCTAGCTGCAGGGACTAATATCGATGATTGTATATGGCATTGCAATTTAGGAAACCTATTGTACAGCTCAATCATCTGTCTTGTGGAATGAGCAGCTATGCAAAACATAGTGTAATTGAGACGTTAACACAACAAACAAAGCTTCCCGTGTGCACACTGTCCCTCACCTCCTTTCTCACTGTCGTAGTTGGAGGCATCCACCTGGGCATCGTCATTTGGCAGCTGAACACTTGCGATTACCAGGTGATTCTGCTCATCGGAGGTGTGTGTCCCTAGAACCAGCCTGTGCACGCTGTAGTCTTTCCCTTCTGGTCTGTGAACAAATAGATAACATACATGTTCAAGTTTAAATGTATTTATGAAGCACATTTAAAAACGATCATAGTTGACCAAAGTGCTTTACAGCAACAAAAACAAAAGAATAAAAAGGATAAAAACAGTAGAAAGAACTCCACTCGAACTGAAAGTCAACGAAAACAAATGGGTCTTTTAGCAAGGACTTGAAAGTTTCAGCGGTCTGGGAAGTTCTTATATGAAATGCAATGGTACACTATTCCCAAAAATGTGGAGCAATCACTGCAAAGGCTCCGTCACCTCTATTTTTATTTATTTTTTGATCCGGGAACATCCAGGACAGTTTGATTAGACACCTTTATTGTTTTGACTGGAGTGTGAATATGGAAAAGCTCAGATAAATAAGAAGGAGCCGACCAATTAAAAAAAAAAAACATAAAAGTGGGTGTAATGTATATTCATTAAGTATTCAAATGTCATCCCTCTCGTAGGTCATGTCTCGGGTGGCTTTCAGGGTGCCAAAGATGTCCTCTCTTACCTGGTGACATCGGGCAGCCATTGGGCAGTAAGGCTGGGCCACTCCAGGGCATGAGTCATCACCAGGTCGTAGAGGAACGGGGTGTTCTTCTTCCACACCTTGTACTCCTCGTTGATAACCCTTTCCTCCACCGCATCATCAAACGCTGCTGTGAGAGAGACATTAACAGACATAAAGCCATTAGGGGTGTAACAATACATGTATTTGTACCGAACAGCAGAGTCCCTACCCTCCCGAACTGCACCGCAATACGTAACTATGCGCCATAAATTAGCATCAAGATGGCGTAAATATGCCAAATGTACAGGCTTGTTTTGATTGCAGTGCCGAACTTGCACTTTTATTTAAGAAGTATTTTATATATTGGAGACCTTGGTTGTTTGCAGCAGTATTTTCTTTTCCATACTGAAAAATACCTATAGGCTGCAATTGTAATTAATGATGCGCGCAGTTTTTTTTTGTGCATTTTTCCTCTTAACTGAGAACTGTACCGTACAGAACCGAACTGTGACTTAAAAACCGAGATACGTACTGAACCGTGACTTTTGTGTACCATTACACCCCTAAAAGCCATGATGTCACTGATGTAACTCATTGTCCAAAACAAGGTCATCAAATACATCCTCAAATTTACTTGGACAGAAGAAAGAATACTGGGGTGACAGTAAAGGTGGAATCAGTGATTCTGGAGAACGCTTGTTGTCAGAATCACTTTTTTGTCAAAATGAGTGAACATCTTCGCACAATCCTCTAACTGTACGTACTGTATATGTGCTGAAAATACTGGTGTTTATACACAGCCTAGGCTCTGTAAGCCCATATGCAAACAAAGGGTAGACCTATGTAAACAAAGGGGGCCCATTGTAGCCAACAATATACCAGTTTACAGAGACACTGGATTTTTTTTCAGCGCACACAAACACAGTCGGCCTACGGAAAGGCACCAGGGCGTGAGGAGATGTTCACTGATTTCGACAAAAAAATGTTTTTGACAACTAGCATTCTCCAGAATCGCTGACTCCACCTTTAAAATTGAAGCCAATACTTCCCTTTGTCCAAGTACTACGGTTTATTTTGATGGGCATAATTAAACACATGTTGATGTTGCTATACTTAGCTACATGCATTGGCTACAGAAACCTTTTCAGAACAAAACCCTGCATAGCAATGACGGGAAATGCTGGATGGCACCATAGACGGTATACAAAGGAAGGCACCTGTACATCGTTACGCGTGGTTTATATCATTCTGGACAACCTACACACACATTTTAATCGTCTAATTCATGAAAATGAACGTCCTTACCCTCTTTATCAGCCATTGCGTGGTGATTTAAACCCCTAATTACCGGCGAAGAGCAGCAGTTCGTGAGGGAGAAGTCTCCGGAAACAGCGCGGAGGCTTGCAATGGCGCCAACTGCGTAAAACTGGACTGACCAATCAGCACTCCTCAAAGCGGACAGCGTCATTACATCACTACTTCAGGAACTCCTTCCTCATATTACATGCTGTAAGCGGGTGTAACAGGCAACAGGGCGACATGCTAAACATCAGGTGTGACTATCATTTAAAACCTTAAACAGCGTCCTCACAGCTACAATGGACGACCGTGAGCTAGATCTGACACCGGCGATGGAAGCTACCAAGGCGAAATACCCGCCAATCAACAAGAAATATGAATGTAAGACTGAATTGTGATAGGTTATGTAGCTAGCTAGCTTAGCTTGTTTACTTTAACTTTACCTTTGTAAACAGTGGTAGAACAACCTCTTTGTCAGTCTCCAGCGCCACCTTATTGTGCCCAACGTTATATTGACGATGTAATTCAATTAAACTGTTCATCTTTAGTGAAGTGACATCAGCCATAAACTCTCTTTTATTTTTTAAAAGGACTGTAGTCATCATGTCATTGTCTACCTAGCTCCCCCTGACTCACCATGCCACCTTGTGTTTTACTGTTACAGACCTGGATCATACAGCAGATGTACAGTAAGTGTGTTTTGATAAAATGTTTGTCGGATTTCACGTTTCACTGTTGCTCACCTGTCATCAGCATAATACATTCTGCTCTCTCTCTCTCTTTCCAGAATTCACTCCTGGGGAGATTCTCTGGAGGAAGCCTTCGAGCAGTGTGCCATGGGCATGTTCGGCTACATGACGGACACAGAGACGGTTGAGCCCATTGATACTGTTGATGTGGAATCGGAGGGTGAGAGCGCAGTAACATCCTCAGTCAGCATTTCCTATACCCACATCAGTCATGCATGCCGATTACTCTACGAATTTTCCTTCTTTTCCCAAAAGGTGATGACATGGAGTCTCTTCTTTTCCACTTCCTAGACGACTGGTTGTTCAAATTTAGTGCAGATCTCTTCTTTGTTCCCAGGGTGAGTATTTTGGTCAGTAGAGATTTTTTTTTCCGCATCTAGTTTTGAAAGAAACAGCCAGGTTGTGTGTTGTTGCAGCAAGAAGAGCCAGAGTTCTTTTTGGACACTGGTATTTTCTTTGTAGAGTTTTTAAATGGCCCCACAACGGCATGCAGGTCACACAGATCAGAGAGTCACTGTTACATCACCATATTTGCAACTGTGAGTGCTTGATTTATCTGGGCTTGTCCTACAATGGACTTGGGGCGTGTTAAGGCCTTTGCCTACTGCATGCTGGGATATCCTGTACACCACTGTGGTCTGGAAAAAGGGAAGGTTATCATAACTTGTGCTGCAGTTGCATGTTTAATAACTTCATTTAAACTGCTGTCCATAATTTATATAACATGTGTTTTTGATTCTTGCTTGATGGATATCTGATTGACATCTGTCCACTAGGAGATCAAAGTACTGCACATTGACAGAATGCACTTCAAGATACGCTCCATTGGGTAAGTGATGACACCTTTTTTTTTTTTTTTATACAATAGCTTGAACATTATCGATGAACAGAGATGATTAAATGTTGAGTTAAGTGTACTAAAACTACTATGTGAGGTGGATGTGTTTGAGGTTCAGTTTTCCTATTGTACTGATATTCCTGTTCCCTGTAATCTCATATGGTCATTTTTTGTTGTTTATTAAAGTTGGGGTGAAGAATTTTCTCTGGAAAAGCATCCACAGGTAAACAAACATAGGACATTTTGTAAATAATACTGGAGAATATCATGGGAAGGTTGTTTTCTTAATAATTGAATCTGTGTATATAGTAAAATGATGGGATAGAAGCTCACACTGCTCTACCTAAGCTTTGTCATTTACTTTTTTTTTCCTGTGTTGTCAATCCAGGGCACTGAGGTGAAGGCAATCACATACTCTGCAATGCAGATCCACGACATAGAAAAACCAGAGATATTCACCATTATCGATATCTGACGATGCCTCCAGAGACAGACCACACTCCTTGTTCCAATGAAGGGGCCGTATCCACATGGCCAATTTTAAGTGGCCTTTTATCTAAGGCCTTGATTATGGACCTGTAATTTCTGTTTTTCTACTCGTGATTATGGTGCACACAGTACAATGGAAGAGCTCCGGACCATGACAGATAACAGAGCAGTGATATGTCATATCTCATAGATTGTATTATTTCAGAAATTACTAAACCACATTTTTGAAAAGAAAAACTCTTTTTAACTCTTAATTTTAACCACTGTGTAATGTTTTGTCGACCCAGTTTTATTTGAAATGGTTTTGCAAACAATGCTTTTTATTTATCACACATTTTTAATGAATGCGATGATGCCTTAATAATCATTGTAAATAAACCAACAGATGTTTATTTTTCTTCTGTGTGATTGATAAAATGATTTCTGTATGCTTTGTGGATGTGTTGACATTCTGATGGACAAAAGCTTTAAACTGAGAATTTCAGTGCAAACATATAAAAGAAAGAAAATAACCAGGGCTCATATTGAGTAAGGCGATTTGATCTTAAAAGCTCAAATGAGTCTACACAAATGCATAGCGGAAGGATTTTCTTTTGTAGGACTTTGGCTGAATGCCAAAATGAAATAAACACATTTCTAATTTATCCAACAGGTTTACTATCTAGAAATCCATCTTAAAATTATGATCTTTTCTGAGTGAAACAGTTTGCTTTGTCTTGGTGCATCTTATATCTGGGTTTTCACGTTTAGCCTGGATTGAGAAACAATAGTTGACATTAACATATTAACGGTTATCCTGGTTGTTCTACATATCCTAATGTAAAAAGATATTTATAAAAAATTAATAAATGTAGTTTCTATTACATGACAAAAGGGCATACAATTATATTTCCGAGCAATAGGCACAAAGCTTAGCCAACGGCCCACTCAGAATGCATAATGATGCAGAAATGCATAAAGAAAAAGCAGAGCAAATAGAAAAATAAACAAGTTAGACAAATTAACGGGGGAAAATGCAAAGGGAAAATAGCACAGACATAAATAAATGTATTAATAAATAAATACATGGATAAATAAATACACCGTTAATACATATGAGTATTAATATAAAAGCAACTGAATACACAGAATAATTTTGTATATTTCTATGCATTTCCTTTTTGTATAACTATGGACCTACTTTTGTGTCTGAAATAAAGAAATTATATTATATTAAAACAACCAGATCAGAGAGGAGGGCGGATGTTGTCTCCTCCTTGCAGCTTTCTGGCGGTGACGTCACCGTCGCCTCCTGTGTTTCTTTCTTTCTTTTTCCGCCCATCACGCTCAAATTCGGCTGCGCCATTTCTCCTTTGTCCATTGAGGAGAGCTAGAACGACCAGCAGCAGCTAAAGACCGGGATTTGCCTGTTGATACGCCATTTATCCACTGAGCTGCAGTTTCGTCAAAGGCGAAGCCAACGAACCCAAGAAAGGTTCGTCCGTTTTCTCGGCCGTCTACCATAGTATGATCGAATCGAGTGCTTTGAAGAGCACGTCTGCGTCCGCCGTAGTTTCAAGCCCAGCACAGAAGAAATCCAACATGGAGGACACCAAATATCTCCCGGAGCTCTTGGCTGAAAAGGACAGCTTGGATTCCTCGTTCACACACGCAATGAAACTTATTTCTGCAGGTAATGGTTGCTCTTTGTGGTATCGAGGCTAACGGCGGCTAGCTAACGGTGTGAGGCCTAGTTTCTCTTTTCCATTCAGTCGCAGGAGTCTACAGAGGCCTAAACAATGGTGCAATAAAACACGTGGTTGTTAGCGATGTGGGTCAAACCCTCTTGGTCGAAAATGAGCAAATGGTTTTGTAAAACTCCCTAGGCTTTCAACTAATTCGACGAAATGTTTCAACATTTATGTTGCTATAAACAAGTTTTATTTAAGCAAACGTTAACAGTATAATTCATTGATTTGGTGCAATTGAATCAACTCAGTCTCGTTTTTAGGCGGCACGTTTGTTAATTGAAGCTCATTTTATGTGTCGGGTTTTCGACTATATATAGGCCTATATGTATGTGTATAGCTAGATGGCCTACACCTGTGATTGCCACATGCTTGAAAACATTTTTTATGTCCCGCCTGCAGAGATCGATAAAATCGAGAAGGGAGATACCAAGAAGGAGGTCGAAAAGGAGACGTATCTGGACCTATTTGCAACTAAGAATCATAAACTCAAGGAGAGAGTACTCATTCCCACCAAGCAGTACCCAAGGGTGAGCATTTCCTTTCTTTTCCGCTTGACTGTCTAGGGTCCCTAGGGGGCTTGGTTACACTGAGTCTAGTGATGCTCAATGGGTCTCGTCTGTCGGCACTTTAAAATTATATTTTGAAATGTATTTCCCTTAGTGTCGAACCTTAAAGCTGGGGTATGTGATTTCTGATTGGTCAAAGTGTACCGCTCATGTTCATTTTGACCAATCAGAGCGAGGCTCCGATATATATATATTTTTTTAAATGCTATTTTCTCCCTAAATTCTCCACCCCAGCTTTAAGTTGTAAATACAGTGTGTGTGGGAGAGAGGGATCCATGTCTGACTAATCCTGTATATCTGATTGACACATCCTCTCTTCTGCCAGCGTTGATGTCCCAGATTTAGTCATGTGCCTGCCTAGTGCCCTACTAAGCTTGTTTTACGCATGAACAATTTTGCAGTAGTCTATAAATGCATGTTGTGAAGAGGTGGCAATGGCTTTGGAGTTGATGAGGATTTGTGTTGAGGGTGACAACTGTAACCTTATTTAATGTTGAGCAGACTGTACTTGATCCCTGCACTCTGCTTGTCCTAATGGCACGGTAACACAGTATTACAATGTGTTCATTTTGCGTAAATGCTTTTCTACAGGTCAACTTTGTCGGTAAGCTTTTGGGGCCTCAGGGCAGCACAATCAAGAGACTCCAGGAAGAGACCGGTGCAAAGATTTCCGTTTTGGGCAAAGGTTCCATGAGGGATAAAAGCAAGGTATGTGTACAATGTTTCCCTTGCGCCACTGTTAAGTTTCGCACATAGTAAGTTAACGGTGTGCGTGCCTTTTTTTTTTTTTAAATCTTAATTTGTGTTTTAATGATTATCAGGAGGAAGAGCTGAGGAAAGGCGGTGAGGCCAAATACGCTCACTTGTCCATGGAGCTGCATGTGTTCATCGAGGTGATGGCACCCATACCTGAAGCTTATATGCGCATGGCTCATGCCATGGAAGAAGTCAAGAAATTCCTTATCCCGGTATGTGTCCAAGAGAATCTCCCGATTACAGAAACATTTTTATGGACTTCAAATTTGATCATTTACACTCCATGTGTGCCAGAAATGTCATGCCACTGACTTGGAATGATTTTGTCCCATCTGTAGGAACCCGGTGAGCATGACCCCTACATGGATCCTCACTTCCTGAATGGATCACAGGATAGGGGGCGCGGTGGACACAGAGGAATGGGCAGAGGTGGACCACCTGGTGCTGGAGGACCAAGGTAGAAGCTGAATTAATTTTGATTCTATCTGTAATTGCAACAACAGTACATTGTAGCATCATCTGGTAACATTCTGCATTGGCGGGTTCAATTTATGTAATTGCACATGCAGTTACTCCAATGGATCTGGTTCTGCTTTTGAGATTTCTATGGTGGATCACATTTTTTCATCTTGGCTTATTTTCCACAGGGGACGAGGAATGCCACGCGGAGGCCCTCGGGGAGCGATGCGTGGAGGAGCTCCACGGGGAGGAGGAGGGGGACTAGGCCGGGGAGGCAGCGCCCCCAGAGGGGCACCATCTGGTCGGGGTGGACCACCCTCTGCTCCTACTAGAGGAGGCTCAGCTCCCCGCTCTAGACCCCCTACAGCTGGGGCTCCAAGGATGCTCCCCTCTGCAGCCATGTCCCACCAGCAGGGTCCTGCTTCTGCATCACAGCCTAAAGCTGATGGCTATGAAGAATATGTAAGTCGCTCAACCCCTAGTGTCATATTCCCCCCTCCCCTTTTTTTTAATGAATGGTTGTTATCGCTTGCTGGTTGCACATTACCTAACTATTTTTTTCCCTTCTAGCCTCAATATGAAGAATCCTATGCAGAGCCTGCCTATGAGGGATATGACGGTTATTATAATCAACAATCTGCACCTGCGTAAGTTAATAGTTTATTTGAGTGACTTTTTCAGCCTATTTATCATTATTTCAAGTTGAACAAGTGCTCAAATAAAATACTTTCTGCCCACAGGGACACTGAATATTATGACTATGGACACGGAGAGGCCCAGGAACCACCCGCATATGAGCCTTATGGTATGATTATGAATTTCTATGATTATCCATTTTTGTCTTTCCGTGTAGCACACATTCCCACTGCGCTCCTGTCTCTCCCACTCAGGTTAACTCAAAGTTTTTTTTCTTTGTATTTCTGCTTTCTGTCCCTGTAGCTCAAGACGATTGGGACAACTCATGGTCCAACTCTGGCGCTGGAGGCAAAGCCCCCATGGCCAGGCAGCCAAAGGGATCGTACAGAGAGCATCCCTATGGCAGATACTGAACGGATACTGGTAGAGAGTTGCTTTGGCAACTGTCTCAGATTGTAACTCGCTGAACTTTTTCAAAAGTAATTTCCCCGTCTTTATCTCCTCTTTTTTTTTTTTATGGTTTATTTTATTTTTTTAAATTTTAAACTCGATAGAGGTTTTTTTTTATGTATCATAGTGATAGGGGAGAAATATGAACACATGGTCTTTTATTGTTTACCTGTTTTTTAAATATTGTTTAAGTTGCGTAGTCGGCAGTTAAGGTCCTTGTGACATAAACCTAACAAACAACGTTTTAGTGAAACTTGATGGTTATTGTTTCAGTTAACTGTTAGTGAACAAAATGTGATTGTGGCGATAAACTCCTCACGTAGGCTGCATTTTAAAAAGTCCTTGAATGGACAAAAATGATGCATAATGCCTCAATGTAACTTTACTATAACTAGAAAGATTCAGTTGCAATCCCAATACAGCCCCTTGCCATTTTGATTAAAACAAGTCTTATTATACATCTGTTTGTACTGCAATACAAATCTAGTCTTGTGTGAAATTATAGAATCTCCTAAAATACTATTGAAATCTATTTGAAAAAGAAAAATGCTATTTTTGCCACACTTTACAATTGGTATACATGTCGCACTATTACTTGCAAAATTCTCGCTGATGATCGCCTAATTTTTGTAAAGTTTGACGGAAAAACGATCCTTACTGTGTGTTAGACTGCAGCCAACTCAATATTTTGTACATAACCTTAGGACAACTGTGTATGCTATAAGCCGTGCCGTCTCCAAAATGCATAATGCTTGTGTACCTTTGGCTAAATAGGATACTAAATATATCCCAAAATGTTTTTCTGCAGTGCGTGTTTCAATAAAGTTTCTAGTTTCTTTTTAATCAATCTAAATGGTATTTTGCCTTTGTTGTACCAAAGGAATGCCTTCAGTTTGTGAAAGTGGTCATCAGTGGAATCAACAACGTAAGCTGTATGTATACATGTCAGCCTGACAAAAAAAACAAAAAGCGGTGTTTTGACAATGAACTTATCCTCTTCGTCTGTTTTCAAAACTTATCTAAATGACGCTTGTAATGTCACCTTCAAAAAATAAAAATAAAAGCTTATCATTCCTTGAGGTGATGTGCTGCCAAATACATGTTTGAATTGAGAGTGATATAGTGCTTATATTGTTATTAACCATTAGTTAGTGTTATCTACCCAAGCTCTCAAGAGGTCAATGTATCTTCAGCCACTTGAAATAACTGAATTTCAACCAGTATTTCAAATCAAGCTTGCAGGGATCTTACTTGACTTTGATGCAAAGTCATGCTGGCTGGTTTTTATAAAAGAAAAAAATCGCAGAGGAGAGGATTCTAAAAGCCTAAAGATCGACACATGAAGGTAAAACTAACCCCCAACACTCATTTGATAGATTTTTTTTTTCTTTTTATATGTGCAAAACATCAAGTAATGAAAGTCATCCAAAACATTGAAATACAAAATTATGCTATCTGTAGTTATTCCGAGCAAAATAAGTCGTACAAAAACAATCAGAAATGGTTGTGATGCAACTCTTGCTCAAAATTTAAAACCAAAAATGGTCTATTCATTTCACTTAATACTTCCCAATTTCCATCTTGATAATTTCTGTAGAATGTAGATAAATGAAAAATTACTAGTTACACTCAAATCGTTAAAACATCCCATTGGTGGACAAAAACCCTTCAGCTTGAGTTGCATGCTACTTTTGTAATATAAATTTAGTTCTGCATGTGTGTTGTCCACTGTTTGCATGTAGGCAGTGGTAGGTGCACAATCTCATTTCTGTTTCTCCTCTTAGGTTGTCAGGAAACTGTAGATGCAGTTAACTCATTGAACTAAGGCTTGCCAGGCATTTTTAAGGTGAGTTAAAAACAAAGTGCACAGAAGCCTTATCTTTGAATGTTACTGTTTATAATTAATTAAATTGTATCTCTCACAGGTCCAGTGAAAATCCCTGGAAGGAGGCCTGGCAGTGTCCCAGACTGATTGCGTCTTTATCAATTGTAGTCCCTTGAGGGATTTGTCTGGATGGGGGAAGTTTATTTTAATTTTTTTACTACTGTGAAAAATGCTGTAGAATACCAATGAAAGCACAAGTTTTATTGTTTTTTAATTCCTTGATTGTGTCCAGTTTTACAATATTTTATACATGGGGGGAAAATGCCTTTTTTATAACAAAAAAAATAAAGTTTTTATTATGTACACTTTGTCTTTATTCTTTAAGTCAGAAGAAGCCTGTCTTTAAAAGTGATGCGATCAAAAGTGTTAGCTGTAATGTCTAGGGTTTCCATTTAAATACAACTTGTCTTTTCCTGCATTATTATTATACACATAGCTCATATTTGGATTTCTGATTTTCAACTGTAAATGCCATTTGAAGACTAATTAAGCGGTTTATATTCCATGCAAAATCTTGTTCACACAGAATTGCAAACAATTGTGTTTGGTATAAGAGACTTTGTGATAGTTACACTGCAGACTTTACGTCCTCAGGGGATTACATGTATATTGCTGGACTTGTTTCTGCAACTCTGCTATGTGGTGAGGTTAGGATTTGAACAGCTGGTCCACTGCTGTGGCGTCAGTGGAAGCTTCTGGTGGGGGCACAACTAGCACCAATGAGAGGAAGAAGAGCAGATACAAAAAACAAAAAAAATGTGCCCCTAAACACATATTCCACATGCCCTTTTCGTTTGTAGGCCATGGTCATTATACAATTTCCTAAATAATAGATAACACTTTGTATAATGCGCTCAGAGGTTGCACCAAACTATTACAAGCAAAACAGTACATACATGGCTGCCTCCATTAGTTAAGAAGTCACGTGTATGATCCTGCAGGTACATGAAAAAGGAATGTACAAACAATTTTTGTATAAAGCTACAGTGCACAACCTTTTCAGATAAATTAATGTTGCTTACATTCAAGCCATCGCCAAACGAGTAAACACTTGTGTATTAAACCTGTAGGCTCCACAAAAACTGTTTGGCAGCGTTAATAATAATAACTCGTTTCAGCCCCTGCCACTGACACAGGAGCTCAGAAAAATCCCAAGGAGCAATTGAATGCATACAAATCTTTGCACGTTAACAACGCTTACCTCATGTTGGCAAATACAATTTTGTTATTACTGAAGTTACGCCCTATAGCTTTTATTTGTTATAAAAACAAATTGCTTTGACTTTCCCTATATGTTTCCCTCCCTTTCGGCCTGGAGGGAACTGTGCCTTTAAATGACTCTCCTCCCACAGGTCGCTCACGTAGCCGCGCCCCCACCTATCATCGAGTAGCTTCACATCAACAATGACTGTCTTCGCTGATTTCAATAAAAAACACGGCAGCATTTTAATAAACATTCTGAAAATATATACTCCGTTTAGCTTGTTTGCTCTGCAACAGGGATAAAAGAGACGACATACCCTGCCGCTGGTGAGCTTACATTTTCTTGTCTAGCCTGTTTGGTGGGTTGTACGGAAGCTAGCTGGCTAGTCAGACACTGTTAGCCTAGGCCTCAATCTTTGTATTTAATCAAGCATGGTGTTGGCGGACAGCTTGGAGTCCGTGGCTCATTGTGTGGGTCCACGTTGTATCAGCCCCCCCAGCCTCATGTCTTAAATTGAAGCGGCTATCATGATATATTTGACCATGGAAGAGAGCTGATGATGTAGCTGCTAAGCTAGCTCGTAATGTCAGCTTCCGCAAAAAAAGCTTGCACCAAATGAATAGGTGCTATACAGCTAGTAACGAAATTAGTTCAACGCCAGTGGTTTGGGATGCATATTCACGAGGGAGTTTTTTGGCTGCTCGTTCGGCCATGCACGTGCTTGGGATGGCGATAAAAGCTTCAGACTGCAAAGTATTTATGTTGTTTGTTAATTGCCATGCACCACCCCGGTACTTATCAGCCCTGTGTCTAATCCATTCAGTCCAGTAAATTACACCCTACACATCACAGACGTATTTACACCCAAATGTCATTAAAGGTGGAGTCTACTATTCTGGAGAATGGTTGTTGTCAGAATCAATTTGTCATAATCAGTGACTATCTCAGTGTGAATACACAGTCTAGTCTGTTTAAACAGGCATTTAGCTCCCTTCTTCTAGGCCTACATGTTGCATATAGGCGGTGTATTAACAGCAGATTTATTTTCTGTGTACAAACAGGTAGCACATTGTGAAGACATTCACTGATTTGGACAAAGGGTGATTTTGACATCAAGTGCCTTTTTTAAATGTTTGCTCCTAATCACAGTTTGTCTGACAGCCTCTCGTGTTGTAAACAGGTGTAAGAACGAGCAGAGAAACCTTATAAACCACTCCCACCACAGCCGGGAGAGGTGAGCCCTGGGTGTGTCTGCCATGGCTGGTGGAAGGAGAGGGGCGAACCGTACCACATACTGCAGACCCCCTCCACTCGGCAGCGAGCCCGGCTCTGTCGCCAATGGTGGCAACCACTCCACCAGCTCTCCGGTCACAGGGGTGCGATCTCGTACTAGGTTAGTCCGATGTGCCCCTTTTTCTAAAACCAGAGTAAATAACTGGATCGTTGCAGCCTGAGACTCAGGGGCGGTTTGCCTCTGACCTGGGCTGTGTCAAGTTCTCCCATGTTATGACAGTATGATATACATCCTAACAGGAGGCTTTTTTCCCCTTTCTCTTCAGGAATGGTTCTGGGACGTGCATGTCAAGCCCCCCATTGGCTGCGCAGACAGTGGTTCCTCTGAAGCACTGTAAGATCCCTGAGTTATCCGTTGATCGCAACGTGCTGTTCGAGCTCCATCTTTTCTTCTGCCACCTCATCGCCCTCTTTGTCCATTATGTCAACATCTACAAGACCGTGTGGTGGTACCCCCCGTCACACCCTCCCTCACACACATCACTGGTGAGCACTCGGTGGTGTTTTTGGTAAACTGGGCCTGTAGGGCTGCACTCTTTTATGTTGACAAAATAATTTTGGTGGCTGTGTAAGCAATACTCCTGACTGTGTTTGTGTGTGTGTTTGTTTTACAGAACTTTCACCTTATTGATTATAACATGCTGGTGTTCACAGTCATCATACTGGCAAGGAGGTTAATTGCAGCAATTGTTAAAGAGGTAAGAATTGAAAATTTGGCATTAGCAGCTTTTGTTCCTGGTCTGTTTTTCAAGGCATTCAAATAGGCATGTGTCACGTTACTTTTGTATTTGATGCCAGGGTCCATATTAAGGCAGGATTTAAACTGCTACAGATACTGGACATCAAAACATGGACCCACACTGTTTTTACAAGCCTCACATTTACACCTGCACTAAAAAAAAAGTATTCTGATTCTCTGTTAATTTGTGTTGTGCTTTTGACTGTATGTCTTCTCTCCCCCAGGCCTCACAGAGTGGGAAACTATCCTTCCCCCACTCAATCTTTCTAGTGATGGCTCGGTTTGCAGTGTTGACGCTTACCGGCTGGAGCCTGTGCCGCTCCCTCATTTACCTGTTCAGAACCTACTCTGTCCTCAGCCTGCTCTTCCTCTGCTACCCGTAAGTACCTACAGGAATAACAAAGAATGTTTGTGTCATACCACCTGTTTTACCTTAAGGCTTAAGGGCAGTCACAGGCCTACTTCCACTGATATATCAAATATCTACTGCTTGTTTTTCAAAATTTTAGTAGTAGTTAGCCCGCCTCAGTTGTTTTGGTTACTGCCCGTGCCTTTGCCTTCATACTGTCTCCGTCTTATCGGCTAGATTACATACAGCTTCTCAGCCACCTTGGCAGGGTCGATGCAGGGCCTTTAGGTCTTGTAAAATGGATTTAGTAAGTGTCGTTTTCCTGCAGATTCGGGATGTATATTCCATTCTTCCGGCTGAGCTGTGACTTCCGGCGAGCGGGTCCGCTCTCCCCCATCGCCAGCATCGGCTCCAAAGAGGTGGGCAGCATGGGCCGGGGCCGGGACTACTTCACTGTGCTCAAGGAGACGTGGAAACAGCACACCAGCCAGCTGTACGGCGTCCAGGCCATGCCGACACACGCCTGCTGCCTCTCACCAGACCTCATCCGCAAGGAGGTGGAGTACCTGAAGATGGACTTCAACTGGAGGATGAAGGAGGTGCTGGTCAGCTCCATGCTCAGTGCTTACTATGTGGCCTTTGTGCCTGTCTGGTTTGTCAAGGTAAGACACCCATGGACTTCTTTTAAAAGGTGGAGTCAGCAATTCTGGAGACAATATTTTTGTCAAAATCAGTGAATATCTTCTCCTCAGGATCTGTTACCTGTCTACTGTGTGTTTGTTGAAAGAAAAAAAATTGTCTTAAGTGTTAATTCACAGACTAGGCTCTGTGAACTGTCATGTTGCTAGCAACGGTGGTTCAGTCCAAGCACCATTGTTTGCATACCCATTTACAGAACCTAGACTGTGTATTAACACTGGATCATTGTTCAGTGCGCACACAGTTTGGTCAGGTAGCCGATTGCGATGAGAGTGAGACGTTCACTGATATTGACAAAGTGATTTTGACAACAACCGTTCTCCAGAATCGCTGACTCCACCTTTATGTCCGACTTATTAAATGTTCGTCATTTGAAAATGCTTAAGTAAGGTCTGAACATGTATATTTCCCCTCAGAGCACACAGTATGTGGACAAGCGCTGGTCTTGTGAGCTGTTTATCCTGGTGTCCGTCAGTACGTCAGTCATCCTCATGAGGCACTTGTTGCCACCACGATACTGCGACCTGCTTCACAAAGCTGCAGCTCACCTGGGCTGCTGGCAGAAAGTAGACCCCTCGCTCTGCTCCAATGTTCTCCAGCACATGTATGTATGACTCACACTTTATAACTGGGCTTTAGGTCCCTTTGGACCAGCTTTGGTCAAACCCCTATCCCACTCTGTCGTCCTGCTTTTTACAGATGGACTGAAGAGTACATGTGGCCACAGGGAGTCCTGGTCAAACATAATAAGAACGTTTATAAGGCCATGGGTCACTACAACGTTGCAGTTCCATCAGATGTGTCCCATTATCGCTTTTATGTGAGTATTTTTAAATAAACAGGTCCTGTAGATATTTGCAAAATATTTTTTGTATTTTAAAAAGGCAACTGTTTGAATGTATTTAATGACTGCATCTCATCTCTTTCCCTCCCTTCAGTTCTTCTTCAACAAGCCTTTACGAATACTGAACATACTCATCATCCTGGAAGGCGCCATGATATTCTACCAGCTCTACTCGTTGATATGCTCAGAAAAGTGGCATCAGACGATATCGCTGGCTCTGATTCTCTTCAGCAACTACTACGCCTTCTTCAAGCTTCTCAGAGACAGAATAGTCCTAGGAAAGGCATACTCGTACTCAAACAGCTCCTCGGACCAGAAAGTCAGTTAGACTTTTAAGTTATTATCGGGTCGCATTTACTTTGGAACAACACAAACATGCCTAAGAGCTCTGTATTTTTTCTACAAACTGCATTTTGTGTCACGTTTTTGTTCTGATCTGCCATAATAAAAATAAATATTTTTGTATTACCTCAAAGGTTTGCTTTTGTTTTTTCCCTGGTTCCTAAATATGTTTTACATTATGACCACAAGAGGCCTCTGTGTTTCAGAAAGGAAACACTAAAAGTTACTATTTCTGCAAATGGTGCACTTATTGGTTCTTTATTGTATGGAACTTTTATTATATATTTATTTTTAATTTTTTAGAGAACAGACACACACACACACACACACACACACACAAAGGAACATTGTATGGAACTTTTTAATGTTGAACAAATGCTGAAGTACAATAATCAATGGAGCTTTCAAGCTATTTAGTATTGATATAACTTATGTATTGATAACTGATTGCCTATTTAATCCCCACTGAGTAATAAATGCTGAAATTCAAATCACTGAATTGATGGTACAAATGTACCATACCACTTACCATCTAAATGAATGTAAGTGATATTTTTCAAATTCAGTTAATTTTAAGATTTATAAAACTCAATTCTACAAAACAAGTGGCATCTGGACACCATTAACTGGAGCACCTCTTCAGAAAGCTCTAGACAAAACCACAGAAAAAGAGGCGAAGAAAAAGGAGTTTCCCAAATCTGATCTGAGAGGAGGGTGTGTGTGTGCTGTACAGGCAAATGTGTAATTTTAGGTTATATCAAATTGACGTGACAGGCAGTGTAAGCATTTGAAGGGCAAACTTCAAGGCTCCTGATCTGTAAAATCCCCTTTAATGAAATCACTAGGCTATAAGGCTGTGACGGGGGATGTGCACGGCTTCCTGCTCACTGCGCCTGTGTGACAGACCTAAGTGTAAACAGTGACACGCAGCAGCGGGGCGGACTGGCCCTTTAAGAAGAATAAAGACGACCGCACCGCACGAGCCGAGCGCATCGCTGTCGCGCGCTAACATTTCGTCCGTGATATCCACCGGGTGCTGCGGCGGGGATAATTCCACATTATACCGGTTTGTCACGGAACATTCCCATGAAGTGAACCTAAATGTTTTGAACTGGAGGGAGGAGAGATGTGACGCTGTTCGCCTGGTGTTGCCAAACCGGTATCTTGCTCTCTGGTGCGTAATTGATTCGGTGAGTCCTGTTTGTGACATTTGTAGCAGATTAAATAGCATATGTTCACACATCGTCTCCTGCATTCTATTGAACAACATGGCGTAACAAACTAACGCGTAATGTTGTTATTAACCCAGAGTCTCTACGGTAATGATTTTTAATTGAACCGAAAAAAGAATTTCAGCGTATAAAGTTGCCATTGTTGTGTATAAGGCTACTGTAGTGGCCATCTTTGGATTCCACTTTGAACCGTGGCTCGCGCAGTGTTTAGGGGATAACAGCGATGATAACATATTTAATCTAGTCTATTGTATTGAGATAAAGCGACATTTAGGCCCAGTGTCGAGAAAAATAATGACGTTGATGACTGTTCATGCTACAATAAAAACCACTCTACTGCTTTAATGGGCTGAATGATGCCTAATCGCTGCAAAATTGCTTACACCCTAATGTAAAACATCACAAGGGAACAACGAAGAAGACACCACACACAAGGCAACGCAGGTCAAGTAGCCTAATTCTACCTTTAATGTATAGAAGATTTTTTAAATTTATCACAGGACTTTGTTTTTATTCTAAGAGGATCTCTTCACACTGTGAAAGTGATTTTAAAAGGCCCCTCCATAAATGTGAATCGATCAAGGTAAATTCCACTATCCTGCCATAGCCTAGTATAATGCACTAATGCAGAGTATTGATTTTCTCCTTCAGCCATTTGTCTAAAAGCTCTGCAAATGAGTTCCATTCATATAATACCCATTATGCTCCTCTATGGACTCATGTGGTCCATCATGGTACACTATTTAGTTAGTTATTGAACTGTCTTTGCTTTTCAGTCAATCAGGTAGGTAAATATAAAAACATAGTATGATACAGAGTAGCCTTATTTAGAATGGGGGATTTCGTGGATAATTTGTGTGGCATTTAATTGATTTGTTTGGCTGAAAAATATCCTCAAGACAGCAAAGGAGGTCACACACATTTTCTTTCCACTTTGAGGCTTGGTCTAAAAATATCTTTCTAGGCTACTGTTTGCACCAGGGGAAGCTTTGTGAAGGGCGAGAAAAGCTACAAAAATTGCCTCCATTTTAAAAAAACTATCTGAATGCAGTCCTTGTAAGGTAAGTGGTAAACTCTTCCTCCCTGTCGTTGGATTAGGTTGCTCTAGGACAGATTATTTGGGAATACTGGTTAACAAATGACAGCATCCTTGCTTTTTTGCAGAGTGGAAAATCCTAAACTGCAGCACTAATTTTGGCACAGTCGTGATCCTTTTTTTTTCTCTCCGTCGGGGAGGGGGAATGCTGCCGATTTTAAACTTCCTACCTTTGTCGTTTCAGGACGTCCTGAAAAGCAGCCAAGCGGTGCCTCCTCATATGAGCCCCCAAGAGAGCTTCGCCTGAATAAATCAATAAAACAAACAAATATGGAGGACAAACGAAAGAAGCGGAGTCCAAAGGTGTCGCTCCCCCAGCCCCCTCCTCCCCCCATAAACCCCCGCAAACTCCCTGTCCTGCCCGCCAGCAAGAGTGCCACCTTCTCCCTCGGCCTGCCGCAGCCCCCCTCCCCCAAGAACAGAGGCAAGTTCAAGAGGTCCATAGGAGCACCGGGACAGCCCAAAGAGGTGTTCACAGCCGTCGTAGTAGCTCCACCAAAGACCACCAGGTTTGTGCTCTTAACATAACAGCAAAATCCTCTAGACAACACCAGTAGAGAGAATTGACTGACGCTTTTTTTCCATGTCTCATCATCTCATTTATTTTCAAACGGATAACTGCAATGCAGATGCATTTTATCATGTCAGGCCACGTACAGTGTGCAGTATCTCCTCCAGGGCCACGTCTGAGCGATAGTAGAAAACGTGTATATCATTCTCATTGAGTCAGTAGGCCAGATGTTTGGAACTTAAAGCGTGGCTATGTCACTTTTGCTGAACAACTGACATTAATTGGATAAGTGTCAATGCAAAACCCCTGTTAAGCATTTAGCTAAAATGTTAATTAGGCATCTATAACCATCAGTCAGAAAGTCATTGAACCATAAAGAAACATAGCGTTCTCTAATATTATCCTCTATTAGCTATTCTGGTCACCCATTCAGGCTGCAGCAGCAAACACACAAAGTGAGTTGAATTGAGCATGGGTTGGTTTTATTGCCCATAACCTCAACTTTTTATTTGTAAAAGGAAAATTTTGGTATTTTGGTGTTTATTATCACTGTAAGCTATATTGTCAAACTTCGATTAGTTAGTTTAAAGCCACTATGGGAATAGCAGAAAGACGAGGCAGGTTGCATTTCACCAAGTGATGAGACGATTGAATGTTGTTAATGAATTACAGCAGATAAGGTATGATGACTGGGATGTTTTTCTGTCTTTTTTCCCCCCCTCAGGCCCCACAAGGAGAAGCCCAGGGCCCCGCAGCCAGCAGGGCCCAGCAAAGTGGTCCAGTCTTCCCCCCTGCAGCACTCCTTCCTCACGGATGTCTCAGACGTGAGGGAGATGGAGGGAGGCCTGCTCAACCTCCTCAATGACTTCCACTCAGGCAAACTACAGGCTTTCGGTAAGATAACCTTTATTAGAGTGGCCACCGAGGGAATATTCTGTTACGGGGCCTGAGAATAAAAGCCAGTTAAGAGAGCTGCTTTGTTCTGTTACATCAATGCGATTGAAATCAAATAGCTGTGGGTGCTATTTTTACACATGGAAACACTTTTTGACTTTGCTGTAAATATCCACCCTTGCAAAGCAGACGAGATGACACAACGGTCTGATTTTTGTAGGTAAGGTGTGCTCCTTTGAGCAGCTGGAGCATGTGCGCGAGATGCAGGAGAAGCTTGCCCGACTGCATTTCAGCCTGGACAGCCACGTGGAGGAACTTTCAGAGGACCAGAGGAAGTGTGCCTCGGACGGCAACCTGGAGCACCTGCTCTGTAACGTAAGCGCACAAAACCACTGTCACAACCCTATCTGAACGTTTGATAAATCAGTACCCTTTTTAAAAGCACGTTTTGCCTTCTAAGACTGCCCGCTTACATTACAAGAGATCAATGTGTTTCACTATTGTCTCTGGCGTGGTGGAGAAGCTTCTGAAACAGCATCATGTGGCACTACAACTAGCAGTTCCTCAGCACAGACTTAAATAATTTCAGTGCAATTTATGAAATAAATGTCCACAGTTTTCATAATAACTGTGTGCAGTGCTACTGAGTTGTGCTTATGTCACACAGTATGCCATATGCCCCAAACCTTTTTTTTATCCTCTTCTTTTTGCTTTGAACTTCCTTATAGAGCAAATAGGCCATACAACACAATAGTCTTTAGCATGTGTCCAGCATGTTGCAAGTATCGTCCAGCACTAGCAGTGACATGACGCTCCAAGAATGCCTTGAAAGAGTTTCTATTGTTAGCATGTTGCATAGCTCCTAGTTACCAGCCCCCCGGCATGGTATGCTGCAGCGCTATGTGTGAGGGAGGTGAGAACAAGCCGTCGGCTCATGACAGATTCCGCTGCCAGTAATACTTGCTACTTGGTGGATAACTGTGCTCACAGATTAGCAGGGCTGTGAAGTGACTTTCCTTTGCGTGGACAAGAAAGGAAGTTGGCCGTTTGCTTTAGTAAACAACATAGTCGATCGATAATTCATATATTGACCGGACACAAAGAGCCTGTTGTGTAATAATTTACTGATTAGTCACTCCCACTGTGTGATTTTTCTATGTCTGGCTGTGTCTGTTTTCCTCTCATTTATTTTATTTTTTTTCCTCTGCAGCTGGAGGAGCTCAGCACCTCCATGTATCCTTTTTTCCTGATTGAATGGATGTGTATTTATGAAAATGACCCAGCACTGCAGGGCATAGATGGAGGATTTAAATAATGTTTTCAGTTCAAAGTCCTTCGGTTGTGAATCCTCAATGTGTCCGTGTTCAGACAAAAGCTCCACTTGGCTGAGAACCAGGACCTGCCCAAGACATCTGGCCCTTGACAAGGTGTGGACACGATGGACAGCGACCACACACTCATCTTCTCCCAACATCTAAGCAGTCGGGTTGCCATGGCATTGATCCAGCTTAGTAACAGAATGGAAAGATCCAGGAGGAGGAGAGATGACTTTTTTCCATTTGGTCAGTGAAGCCGAGGGAACACACTAGTGACTGGAAGCAGCGGTTCGTTAAATGAACACTCAACCAAAATCCTAAATCCCTCAATTATGGCACAATCATCGATGGCGTTAACTGAACATTTGTGTTGGAGGATAAATGTAGTGTGTGTGTAGTTTTCAGAAAGAAACTGGAGCCATACTTAAGTAGCAAACATACTTGGCCCAAGTTGACAACACCACTGTGGTTAGCTTAGAACTTTTAAGTGTTTTTTTTCTCCTGAGAAACGCTCCCTCATTTTTATAGCTTTGCCTTTAAACTTTAATCCTGGAGAACAGACTGGAAATGATAAAAGCAGGGTGAACTTTTGTTATAACTCCATTCTTAAGGGACTATGTGAGGAGACCTATTGTATAAAATGAAAGTTTGGTTAACTTGTATTTAGAATGGATGTATATGTTTTGCCAATGTGCAGTAAAGCTACAGTTAGATGCATCCCTCCCAAGCACAAGCAAGTCCAGCGGGCTACTGAATTGCTGTAAAATCTCCGACCGCGACTGATTACACTGTGTTGGACAGCATGTTCAAAGAGAAATGCAGCTTGCATAAATCTCTGCAGTACAATTTCAAAATGGCAGCTACTTTCATAGTAAAATATTAAAGGGGTGAGATTATGATTTGGCTTGAGTTTAATTACAAAGTTGGCAGTGATGCACCCTGGCCATTTTATTGAATTTCCTTATATAGCCAATTAAAGTGATTATTTGCTATCACTCTGAAATATCAAAGCATGGCGAAGCATTGGTGCGTTTGGTCATTAAAGATGTGATATAAGTCTTTCTTTTTTCCTGGTTGCTAAGCCTACCTCATTTCTAAGGCCTTGGCCTGAATCTTCTCTGGAGTGATATAATGCATTTCTCATTATGGTTACTCAGTCAAACATCCTTCACAGTAGAGCTGCAACAGACACTTATTATCATAATCGATTCATCTGGCTATTATTTTCCTCCAATTGACCTGAAGACCTGTTACCATAAGCTTCACATCTAAACAGGAAAACTGAAGAATCTTGTGTATTAAGTATTTGTACCTCTTATTAAATTTAAATTAGGTAACTTAAAAGGAATATGTGTGTTTCTTGGACATAATTTAATTCACCTTACATTTTCAAAAAGCAGTCAAATGTAACTGTCAGGTTTAGCCAATAGCTGTGGTTGATTCCCCTCTAACCCATTTCCATTCAACTTTGAATGAGGCACCAGGAAGTTAGTTTTACAGAAATAAAACTTTATTTATATAGCAATCTGTTTTTGCTCTTGTTCACAAACAAGTTCGATATAATTTAACAATAGGTTAAAAGGCTACTTGAAGACTGGCACTAAACTGAGACAGAATCAGAGCTGGGCCTTAAGCTCAACTCCTCTTCCTTACACGCTCTCCCCATCCAGGAGAATCGGTGCAAACCCAACCTTGATCTAGGCATCAGTGTACATATATATTCATAAGTCCTTAAGAAAAATATACACAATTTGGATCCTGCCAGTAAATTTTGGTCATGCAAAAAACAAACAAAAAAAACACAAAAAAAAGAACAAAATTAAATGAAACGGTACCAACTCAGCACATCATTAACAGGACTTTTTATACCATTACACAATAGATAAATTATAAACTGTACCATCAAACAGCATATGTTTACAGATTAAGATAATACTGTGCAAATACACATTTGAGCTGTACAAAAGTAGTTTGTACTATTCTTGTTAATCTCAATTCACAAGTCTTCAAAACAACTACATACAACATTCTTAAAAATATCACATCACATTTGATGAAACAGCAAAAATATACATCTTTCAGGTCCCTGCTTTCTTCCCTGTCTTTTTGTGCATTTCAATTTTACATTCTGCAATAGTGTCTGATTTGTCTACAGTACATGTTTCGATTATAAAGAAAAGCAACAACAATCTTAGAATGGGGGAAATGTCAAACTCATGAAGCCGATCATGATAATGAGCTACCTTTTCAAAGTGCAAAGAGAGCAGGTTGAGTATGTGTAAGATCTGATGTCACTATGTTACAATTGTCCATGCTTGTGTACCAGAGGAAATCTCACTGAGATAAGAAGAAGAGCTCCTAATTTCATAAAGGACTTTCTCTTTATTGATATAAAAGTGCAGGCACTGTAAGAAATGTAGAACATCTCTGTCTTCAAGTAAGGCCAGTGTTAATGTTCTTCTCTTCCATTGTCTGGATGTGGTTGGATTCTATTTGACATTTTAGGATAAAGTCCTCAGGACCTCATTTAAACCTTTATGGATATTGGCAGGCTGGGAGGAGGCAGCACACTCACTCAGGCTGGACCCCATCTGGGCGTGAAGGGCTTGGCACAGGTTGGCGGTAGCACCCCTCACACTGCCGCCCCGGCCATGAATGGTGCCGCTGTGGGTAGAGGTGCCCAGGAGGTGCCAGAGCAAGGGCAGCACTTTCTGTTCCACCATCTGGGGCTTGCGAGGGTAGAGCTCTGTCACCAGAACTGGAAATTGAAACGTGAGGAGACACAGGAGGTGGGTCGGACATAGAAACCAATTTTTCGATGGCTGAGGAGAAAACCAGCTACAGCATTAAGAGTTATTACAAAGAAAACATACCTGCGACCTTCTCTATCAGATCCACCTTTGCTTTGCCGTTTAAAAACTGAGCCTTGGTACAGAAAGGCTGAAGAAGAAGTATGTTATCTGTCATGGGGAAAAAAAGAAAATCACACCATCAAACAAAGACAATTCACCCAATAAGACCAGGAATATGTGAATGCTCCAAATCAGTACCAAGGTTTGAGATAAGTGCATTAATAGCTCCGATAGCAGCAGAGTAGATGGCGTTGTTCTTTGAGTTGAGGTGATTGTCCACGATTGCTGGGACCAGGATGTTGATCACTTGGGACAGGTGGTTTTTCAACGAGTGGGTGATTTTCTGTAGACACTCGAGGGCGTGCAGGTTGACCTTGCTGTTGGACTCCTGCAGCCTGGCCTTAAAGGCATCAATCACCTTCAAGGAAGGGAAAGAGGAGGGAGAAGAACAGAAGGTGAAATAGAGGCATTTTGGTCGTGTTTTCAATGAAACAGAATCGTATGATGGTAATTGAGAACCATGACAAAGCATATAACATAAATGACATACACTATGTGATGTATCAATAGGATTAAAAAAGAAATAGTACTGACCGGATATAAACTATTGATGACCATGTTGGGGTTGTGCTGGCAGTCAGCAGCAAGCTGGTCAATACCTTTGATCCTCTCTCTGAAGTCCTTTGAACCCAGCAGACCTGAGATCTGCGTGATGTATTCGGTCTTGTCAGCAATACTCTGTGTCTGAGATCTACAGCTGTAATTGCTATTAGGATCCCTGTAGATGGTGCAAAACACATCAAATGGTTAACCTTTATACCTCTGTCCAGATGTATGATGCAGTTTGTGTGTAAGCCACTACTCTGCATTAAAGGCTGAATTTAGTTTCTACACTGCTGTTTAAACACACACCTGTTGGTCTGGTTGAGCGGCTCTCTTGTGAGAGATGAGGCTCTGACTGTACCGCTGCCTGGATGGGAGCGCCTGCCCCGGGCTGACTGGGTGTCCTGGGGCATCTCACCAAGACCCTAAAATAACACACAGAACAGTGAGTGACCCACAGCACAAACAGCAATGTTATTAACACACACAGGAGGAAACACTGTACCTTTGTCTTGAGAGTGAAGACAGTGTCTCTGACCGTCGGCAGGTCTTTGGTGGGGATGTATTTCTCCAGGATCTTGTCAAAGTCAGGGTGAGATGACATAAACAGCAGCATTTTGCGCCCAAAGTACCTGTGGGTGGAACCAGGATAATAGTGAGAAATCAGACAGCATTTGCATATACAGTAATAACAATGGCTTATCAGGTGATGAGCTAGAAAAGTACATTTTATTTTTAGATACCGGTTTCAAATATAAAATACATCTACATTCTGGTTTATAAAATGCATAAATGAAAGTGAAGGTATTATCAATATATCATAGGCCTACTTATTACTTATTAACAGTATTGTAGTATATTATATTGAATTTTTTGGGGAATTTGTTTATTATTCCCATCAACATAGATGGGGCAACAAAATGTTAGAAATCCTTTAATCCAACAGCAACCACCGTAAACAACAACCACGAGTTTATTTGAATTATTATGAATGAGGCTTTGTCTGAAAATGCATGCAGCAACAATAAAAAGGAGTCTCTCCATACCTGGCTTCCTGTGAGGAGTCTTGTGCGAGTTTGGTGACAGCGGGTAAGATTCTGTCGGTTAGATCTTTACCTCCAGACAGAAGACGGGCAGCACCAATCTTCTCTACCACATTAGCCAGATGATGGGCGGAGCATTTTCTGACCACTGCATTTAGGTGACTGTCAGAAAAGGGGAAAACAAATCACTTAAAAAAAATATATATCTGGTGTTAAGAAGGTCTGGTATATTTATGGCCCTTTTCTACCTAAACCGATAAAAGACTTTACAGTTTTTCCACTCATTCAGACATACTGACCTGAGCCCTCCGGAGAGTAGAGCATTGATGCTACGAGTGGGCGTGCAGTGCTGCACCATGCACTCCAGAGCAGCATCCACATCCTGCCTGATGAAAGCGTTACACTCCCCAGCCTTCTGCAGTAAAGCTTTCACTGTCCCCTCCAGCTCCTGGTCCATTGCCTTCTGCAGGTGTGTGTACAGGTCTGCCAGCGTACACACTGCCACCCTCGACACGCTCGACCGCAGGTTCTTCACCTGAATTAGATGGACATTATTAACAGGATACACTGTAGCACCAAACAGGAAAAACAGAGATTGACATAAAAAGGTATCTAACTGACAAAAACATTAAGCACCCAGCAGTCAATGCTGAGGGTATGAATACTGGTAGATTACTAAAACAATGAGAAAACAATCTATATCAATCTACATATGAATCAGGAGCGAAGCAGTTCAAATTCAGATGGAGTCTAAATAATGTGACTATTGTGACAATTACCTCTTGAATGAGAGACAGGCAGACATCGTGAAGCCTGGCCTGGAGTGTGTCTGAGTGGTAGTGAGCCAGACTGCGCAGGAACGTCAGACCCTCGATCTTCTTCTCCCTGAAGATAATTAAAAAAAAAGACGGCTGGCTGCCATTTTCTGTAGATTTTCTTGTCCAAACATAAATATGCTGTTGTGTCGGTTTCTTTGCTGAAGGTATATAAATGTATAGCTAAGGATTTTGCTGCCCTACAAATATCACAATATTTAAAATTACTGTAATATAAACTGTTTTTCTATTTATGTAATTCCTTAGGTAATTGATACCTATAAATGCACTTTTTATGGCATAATATATTTTTCTGTAGGACCCCTGGATTTGAGTTTCAGTTTGAAAACTATTCTCCTCCAAAGCACTGAGGCAGGATACTGTAACATGCGTTGTAGTGTTTCTCACCAGTCTTCGGAGCTCAGCAGGTTAAAGCTCTGTGTCAGTGCCAGGTCCGGCTTGGAGAAGGGACACAGCTCCGGAGGCTCTGAGAGATTTTTCTTGTTGCCCGTAGTGCTGGGGGAAAGCTCATCTAAAACGGCCCATCAAACACAGCACAAAACATAGATTCGGTCTCATGTTACATCTCTATCAGTCTGAAAACAAGCCGTGTGTGGGTGTGGGCGGCGGTGCATTAACGGTAGGTTGTCAAAACAAAGCATTGTGGCACATTATTACCCAAAGCAAACATCTTATTGAACCATGGCTCTGACGGTCTAATTAACGTTCCAACATTTAATGTGAACAAATACCTGATAATGCACCAGTTCATCTATTTATAATGCGTTGGAAATACTGCTAAATGTCAAGCCAGTGTCAGACCATACATATACAACTACATTTAATATCATAACACATATAACTAAATAATAAAAGATACAAAGTGACATTTTCTGGTTGTTGTAAAGAGCAGACCTGAGCTGTGGGACAGCGATGGTCGGGTTCTGCTGAGGCTGGGGGCCCTCCTAAGTCGGGATGTGTTTTTAGGGTTGGGGGGCACCGTGGGGGGGCTGGGCTGGTGGGGCGGAGTGAAGCACTTGATGGGGCTTCGGGGTCCCGGTGGGCTCACAGGACTGGTGGGGCTGATAGTCGACTCATCGGAGAGAAGGTCTGCTTTGGTGGAGGTCAGTGTGCTGCCGTTCAGATGCAGATCTACATGAGATGTGTGATATGAGAACAAAAGTGATACAAATCAATACCTTATTATGTATTGTGTTATTGAGTAGATAGACATTTTTCTACAAATTGGAGTTTTACATAGAACTTATTTATTTGAGCATCAGGGGAATGACAAGATGTCATCACAAATAGAAAAATATAATACACATGTTTTAAGGCAGATGATAAACTAAGACAAGTGTATTTTTTAACCAACATTTCAGAAAAAGTTAAACTAACTAGAATTGAAATCAGACTTAGAAGCCATGTGAAAAACTAAATACATTCAAGCAGAATCAAAACAGTATTTATCTTACCTTTGATGATTAATGCTCTATTCTCTTCTGTGGGGGAGTCAGAGAGCATCTGTCTGACTCTGTGGCGGATCTTGTCTCGTGTGTGGTCCCCTTGACTCAACTGCCCCTCCTGCTGATCCAGACCCTGCAATCTCACCCTGTCCCGTCCATGCCTGGCATTCTTCACCTTCTGCGGCACACACATTTGGAAGAGAACACACCAGGTGGGACTTTGGTAACTGGAAACTTTGTATGATTTAGTTACTATGATTTACCAAGCGGGACTAACCTTAACCTCATCTGGACGAGGGCTGGCATCACTGTCTAGGTGACAGCCAGACAGAGTGTGG
The DNA here is from genome assembly GCF_949987685.1 of Ammodytes marinus. Classification (NCBI taxonomy): domain Eukaryota; kingdom Metazoa; phylum Chordata; class Actinopteri; order Uranoscopiformes; family Ammodytidae; genus Ammodytes; species Ammodytes marinus. The sequence continues at coordinate 17,137,828 of NC_137219.1, read as the reverse complement.
CTGTAGACGGCCACAGAATCGCCCTGCTCAGGTGACGAGGAGACTCCTGGACGGCTTGAGGACACTCCAGTGCCAAACATACCTAAGAGACATGAAGGGGATGTGTGCAGAGAACTTAAAATGTATGCAAAGAGAGATGGAAACCAAACCTTCTCCATTCCTAACAACAGCAGAAATGAGGGTCTAATTCAATTAAATTGCGACAAGGGACAGTGGGACGTTCTGTGTTTGCATTCGGGAGAGGACTATGGGAAAACAATCCACACTCCAAATGTTGACTATGCTTCTAAGATACCACAATCAAAAATGAATTTCTTAAAAAACTGACCTCTTCCAATGACTCCTTCAGGCATGTCTGTAGCTGGTGAGGTCCTGCTGATGTGGCTCTGAGATCCTGAGAATCATAGATATCATCAATAACATTAGTAGCAGTATTAATATTAATACTTTTACTGCTATTATTAGCAGTTCAAATCTCTATTCTGTTTGCCATTGAAGTGGACCGACCTTTAGCAGGCTTTAAAGTCCTGACTGATTCACGGTAGGTTGGTTTGACCAACGGAGGTGACACTCCTCTCGTCTCTTCTTCAGTTCTGATTGTCCCGTTGGAGTAGGCGACTCTCTGCCCAACAACACCCACTTCAGACGATAGTTCGTTTCTCTGAGACAGTCCTTGAAGGAAACAGAAAACACAAACCTTAATAAAAGGAGCTAAACAATAAAACAGATTGGGCGATACCGTTTTATTCCCTTATATACCTTGAAGGCTGCTGAAATCCATGGACACAGATGTCCGCGGTTTTGCAGGAGGCAATCCTCCAATGCACAGTTTAATTCCTGGAGAGGAGTTTCCAGAGCTGTTGACAGATGTGACAAGTGAGAAATTATGCTGGAAAACTGCTTAGCACTGTTCAACACATTGTCAACCAAGGTACCAAAGTGTTTCAACATCACAGCTCATTACAAATGAAACATAACCCATAATAAACTTGTACAAGAATGCATTATTCAAAAACATGTCATAATGTATCTTATGCCTGTGTTTACATAGGTCATGAATAAATGCCACTTCCACATGACAATGCAGAGATTCTCCTTAAAGATCTCCTATTATACTACTTTTCTGGTCTTAATTTCTTGTTAAAAACTGCTATAGAGCAACCTGACACGAAGCACACAGCAGTCTGCTCCACACACTGCCTTGAGCTTCTCCACCCCCCCCCCCCCCCCCCCCTCCCCCTGCAAACCCCACTCCGTTGTGATTGGTTACCTTCCTTCCGGAACATTTCAAGCAGCGCGCAGGGAGATTTCTGCGAGAGGAAGGTGGGGGCTTGGCCGGAGCTTGCCTGAGCAGCATTACCTTACATGGAAACATCCGGGGACGTGACGACACAATACCCGGAAATTTGAACAAGTGAATTCTCGACCGGCTGCCCTAGTGTTTAGTGCTCTGCATAACCACCCCAGACGGTAAGCAGGGAATACGTCTAAATGCATGTACGTAATTATTTGATACGCTAGTATGGTTAAACATGACTATAAATCATTATAACAACGTTTATAGGTCATAAAAGTTGAAAAGTATCATAGGTCCTCTTTAATATTACTTATGATTGCTACAGATGCATCAACGCCCAATCAGATCTAGTCTGCAAGTGTAAGCATAACATTATTGATCACAATGTTCAGCTTAAATATGAGTCTAACCAAAGGCAGACACCATGTGCAGTGGTGGAAGGAATTCAATAGCAATTTAAGCTAAATGCAGAACCCTGTGGATGCTTTACCTGCTTTTGATGCCATTGAAGCTGGAGTTGGCAACTGAGCTCAGGCTGGACAGACCACTCTCACTGGTTGAGGTGGTAAGCTTGGGAGAGGTCTGTGATTGTGAATCAAGACCAAAGTCCAGCCTCACAGCTGAGTCAGGGCTGTCTGGATCAGAACCACTAAGGCTCACTTTGGCCCGTTTCTTGGCAGCACTGTTGCGCAATGAGCGCAGGGAGTGGAGCATCTGTTTGGAACACACAAATTGGCACATATGAGCATGGAGAGAATTAGTATTTAGCCTTTGTGAAAGCAAACTGGTTCTTAACAAGATCGCAAGTTGAACCAGCTGCGAGCTGGCACTAGCAGCGGTCCGGAACTGGATCCTGGTTCACATTGGTGGAAAAGCGGTATCTCTCAGGTAACTCTCAGATGCCAGCCCCATATTTAGAGTATTTTTGAAATGAAAGACAAAGAGTTTTCTGACCTCTTGCATGTCCATAAGATCATCCTCTTGAGGATCGTTCAGTGCATTGATACTATCAGGGCTCAGATTCAGATGAAGGTCCCTTTCTAGGTGTTGACTCTGAGGGCTGCCTGGAGCATTGGACCTCTGGCCATTATGAGACTGGACCTGTTCTCCTGTAGGGACAACCGGCGAGATAGAAAGAGCCGTCCTGGTGCTGCTTAGAGCTCGACGAAACGACGAAGTGGAGCAAGAACTCACGAGGGACGCACAAAGAGGCCGGGGAGAGCATCTGCTAGAGAGAGGGTGGTCACCTAAGGACAGAGAGAATTAAAAAAAAAAGTTGACATAAAGAGGCCAATAATTTTTATATTCAGCTAACAGCCCATATATCATATTTGTTTACCCTTTGCTGCACTTGTGTCTCCCCAGGGGCCGGTGTCTCTGTTGCGAGGGCTGTTCTCTCTCTTGTTGGGCCAGGTGTTGGACATAGAGAGGGCAGACTCTGCATGACGGCGGGACAGTGTTGGCGTGAGCATGCCTCCTGGGAGTGAAGCCAGCGGGTAGGAGGGGAGAAGGAAGGAGCCAGATGTGGTGGGGTTGGAGGGAAGGGAAAACGTGCGCTCAACACTGGGGTTCCTTGAGAGCATGCGACCCTTGGGTGTCACTGTGAGACAGGTTATTCACACACGTCAGGAACCATGCAAAAAATGGAGGTGGAAACATGGTTCATGCCTGTTGGTCCATTTAAAAGGACTAAAGTTCTTTGTTATTTCCTGTTTTATTATTCTCTACCTTATCTTTATGTAAAAACTAGGGCTGTCAAGCGATTCAAAAAATTAATCTAATTAATTACAGGCTCTGTGATTAATTAATCTAAATTAATCGCATACTTTTATGACACTTTTATACCTGTTTATAAACAGCTGTATAGCCTGCTAGTCTCTCTCTCTCGCTCTCTCTCTCTCTCACACTCTCCCTCTCCGTCTCTCGTAACTTCTGTCTCCACAACAGACAGCGCTGCACTGCCATAGGCAGTACTCATAGGCAAAAATATTGAGAGACACGCACACACACACACACGCACGCACGCACGCACACAGACAGACAGACACACACACACACACACGTTTACGCGGACGACGAGACAGCTAGCAAACAAAATTGAGACACGGGGAGAAAGATTGAGAGATACTGTTTTGAACCTAGCCTACATTGTTGCACCCACTAAATCAATAATGCACAGACACTGGCTGCGGAGAATAAAGTAAGATGTCTTCCTACCTTCATGCTTATTAAACCGTCTATAGAGCCCTCGGCCCCCTGCTTCTCTCTTTACTTTTCTCCCTTTCACCCGCGCGGGCTGTGTCTGCTTCAGGTGCAGCTCGGTGCAGCTACGCACCACTTTTGCACCGGGTCAAAGGGCATTATAGAAGTGCGATTAATCTGCGTTAATTTTTTTAATCGCGTTAATTTTTCTGTGATTAATTAATCGAAATTAACGCGTTAATTTGACAGCCCTAGTAAAAACGTCAAAAGGAATTTGGCAGGGGTGGACATTTTTATAAATATAAACACATCATTTTGAGTTAATTAGTCCTTACCAAAATCTGGTTCAGAGAAGTTGGTGGTTTTGAAGATGTCGGGGTCTAGGTTGAGGCTCCCACTTCTTCTGAGGCGTGCAGGGGACGCCCTCCTTCGGGAAGATTGTGGCTTCTCAGACTCTGCAGAACCTAGATGGAAAGTATAATTTGCGATTCACGCTATACACCTGACAGGGTTGCACAATACATTATGAACTACTACTGGTTGTATCATGAAAAACCATTAGCATTGTTGAACAATGTCTAGTATTAATTTCTACTCTTTCCATTGTCCTCCTCTAAAACCTTATTTAAACTTAATTTAATGTCTGTGCCTCGATTCCAACAACGTTTCCGAATATTCCTAACTTTTGGTTGAAAAGTATTTTTATGAGAAATCCTTCGATTAATAATATGATTTGAATATGATATGAAACATCTTCACTAAAGATTGAAAGAATTGGAGGGATTAGACTGATGATGATGATTAGATTGTTTGCTTAACGGCGTGGTAAATACAGCTGGCAAACTTTGCAGCCATAAATTCAAAGGGTTTCAAGTCCAGACTTGCCTGGGAGAACAGACGGGAGGCTAGTAGGCAGAGAGGGTCTCACACAGCTGCAGCCATAGAAAGAACTGGACAACTACACAATAGTGGAAGCATTTTGCAAAGCAAAAGCAAATTTCTATTTATTAATGAATTACCAAGAGTCTGTTTGGAGGTGAGGAACAACATGTGGTAGGTCATGGGGTGTTTTCATTTTTAACTTGACACGTTGCTATAAACCTACAACCATACATTAACACCAGCACAGTTGCTAAGCTTGATTTTCTATTGCAAGAATTTCTTGCCACTGACATTTGACCAGAGTATAAATCTTTTGTAGTAGATTACATTTTACAACATCTGACAATGTGATGGGGTGAAGTGATAAGAGTTTGATGACTATTTTCTGTCAAGATTCAAGCGCTTTGAGTGCGAGAAAAGTGCTATATAAATCGAATATATTTTTATTATTATTATTATTATTATTATTATTATTATTATTATTATTATTATTATTATTATTATTGTGTACATAACCTATTAGCATGCTAGAGTTAAACAAAATTAAACAGTTGGTCAATGGTATAGTGGAATGGTCTCCTTGTGACAGGGCATTTGGTGCCGTGTGGTGTGCTGACTCCTCTGACTCAGCATGCTAATCCACTTTACGGCCGCTCTAATTTGAGTACGGGCCGGCTGAAGCTGACCATGACAAACCAGTTGACTGTTCACTTCATATTGAATTAATGTGAGTGTAGCGTGGAGGGAAGAGATTATTGACACTTACTGAAACTTGGTATGTATGACTCTGGACTCAGCTTCCTGGACAGGGGAGGGAAATCATCACTGGCCACCTATTAGGAGGCAGACAGTTAGTACCTTTAATAGCAACAACAGAGGAAGAAGTTCAGATAACTAACGTCAACAAGCAGGAGTCTGTGTAATTCCATCCTCCGGCCTGAACAAAGGGATGTGGCAGATACATTGCCAGCTCTGACAATAGACACTGACGTTAGGATGGAACTCCTGCTACTGTAAACAGACTAAACTTCTAAATTTCAAACTGCAATCTGTGAAATCTTTGTCAACTGTAATTAAATCAGGTGGAGGGAGAATTGTTTACATCAGTGCATTCATCTCAGCCATTCAGAGAGAAAGAGAGAGACCGTGGCTGAGGTTAGACCCACTGCCTACAATCTGATCAGCACTCACCGTGAAGCACTTGGTGCGATTGCAATCAACACTAGATCTGTAAATACGCCTTGTTTTACAGGCTAACCTCCTGATATTACCAATTATGTTTAACTCCCCATTCGGTAAGTGTGCTGTGTGGTAATAGCGTTGCTGGGAAACAGGCACTGATGTAAACACAGGGTTTTTTCCACTTTCAAAAGGAGGCTCTAAGCTGGACAATAGTTTCCAGAACAAAATATGGTCAATTAATTCCTCATGAAACAAAGCCACTCATCTCTACCAAAGGACAGTCCTGCATGTACTGGAGTTGATGGGTGCTTAGTCTGGGTTGTTAACTAGTTAATTACAATGTAGTGTATTCCACATTCCTTGCTTAAACACAAATTTAAGTGGTAGGTCAACCCTGATTTTACAAAGGTTTATTCTCAAGACAATGGATGATCGTCTTGGCAGCAAGTTTCACTGTGCAGTGGGAATGAGTCACCTGCTGTAGTTCCTCCAGGAATAGTGTCTGTTCCTGGAGTCATGTCTCTCTCTCTATCTCTTTTATTTTTTGAAAACGGCATATTTAACAATACAATGCAGCCTATTGTAACCAGAAGGAGATTAATTTATTTTATATAAATAACTATCTAAAGCTCACAAGATTATATGTTCCGAAGGACGTGTCTATCTAAGGTGTCATTCACGAAAATAAGCAGATTTTGTTTGAAGAGGACACTGCAGAACTATTTAAGTCTGCACCATCCAAATTGCATCATGAGAAAATGTAACTCTATTTAGTTTTTTGTTTTACCCCTAAGCTCTATCTCCAAGATGTACTCAGTCTTTCTGGACTAGTGCCTTTGGCGGTGACTCAGGTTGCTCTAACAACAAGGGTACCATTATGACAGTAGATAAACAGTAAAGAGCACAGATTTTTTTAGATTTAATTAATTCTTGCCGAGGACTAGTGTTTATCCGTTATCTAAAATAAGGCAGAAAAAGGGAAGCACACAAAATAGACACTCTTTCAATGATTGTTGTTGCAGTGAATGCACTTGCCTACTGATTGGGAACAAATCAACATAACTGCCTGGCCATTGAAGTGCTCTGTCGTGTCAAAGTCAAAATGAGAAACACTTTGGTGGTCCTACAAGGGCCGTCCACAAATGACTGACTGATTAAGCCCTTAATTGCTTTGGATTTCAGAGAGTGTTTTGATAAAAACAAAAAGGTGAACACTGCTTGTTGATTCCATAGCTGCTTAATTAATGTTGATCAATGAGAACTGAAAGGACAAAACTTATCTCTGTTGTCAGTGTAAACTGACTTACAATATACCACACTATCAGAGTTAGTAAAATAATATTGCTGCTATATCTGTGAATGGTCCAAGATTACTTCAGTAACACAACAGATAAATGAGAGCATTGGCAAACCCAGACTGTGACGACGGAGCCCACCTGTTCAGAGCCCTTTCCATTGGGTGTGGTAATAGTGGATTGCCGGTCGTTCTCAGAGGCTGACAAACTGGACATCTCCCAGGGGAGTTTGTTCTTTCCTTTGCCCGCGCTGACGATCCTCCTCTGAAGGGGAAAGTCGTCTGTAAGGGAGCCCAGGCTGCCGTAGCCGGACAACCGCTCACAGTCCGACTCGGTCCTGTGGCTCCTGGCGCTGCTGACTCGCCCTCCATTCATCACCCAGTCCAGGTCTGCTCCCAAACCGTACTGCGGCGATAACCTCTGTCCCGGTTTGGGCACCACCAGGCCATACTCCACTATCCCCTCGGAGGAGAGCTTGGGAAGGACGTGCCTCGCTCGTCTGGCCTGTACAGCTGCCATAAGACCCTCTGCGTCTTCATTGAGTTCCACCATGTCCACAGCCTTCATCAGAGGCTGCCTTTTCCCTGCGTCAAGGCAATAGTCAAAAATGGCAAACAGCTCAAGGGCGGCGTGACGCACCTTCCTTTTGCTGTCTGCCAGGTAGGGTGCAACCTCAAAACAAAGCTTGGGGATGTTGAAATCTTTCCTAGGATGAGTGAGCATAGCTGCCATAATGATGTTGAGGACATCTTCCCGGACCCTTGAATTCTTGTGCTTCAAGTTGCCGATGACGAGATCCAGTATTAGCTGCGGCGCGACAGTTTTCATCAGCTGTCGATACACATTCATGTATTCGTTCCTAGTGAGGGTGCGGGTGTCCCCCAGGGCCTTCAGAGCCACCAAGACTATCTGTTTGACATATCTGTCTACACCTGCATCCAGCCTCTGAATGAGTAAGTTTAAAGCTTGCAAGGTGCCGTACAACACTTTAAAGTTACTGTCATCCAGAAGCCGCGGGAGAAAGTTGATGAACTCCACAATACTGCCAGAGGGGACTGATTTCATGTCCACCTCTGAGAGGATGCGTTTGAGCTCTTCCACCCCATTGGTGCGATTCTGGTAATTCTTCAGGTCCAGAAGCTGCCCATGTAACTCCTGGGAGATCAGCCCAGGGATCATTATTGACGGTCTAGTTGATGATGGGGTCAAATTTGAGAATCCAAAGCGGCCAACAACACAATCCCGCGAGGACAATGACATTCCTCTTCCTCACTTTGCGCTTTCATCCTGAGTGGTTTGGTGATGGAGACAACCACTCTCCTGTTCGTCACGCTGTGAAGGCACAACATAGAACAATTAACAGGAGATGACAAAATGAACCTCGTTTATAATGTATATTAACACACATAAACCTCACTGCACGTATTTTTAGCAGATGAAGTGTCTTCAACTCATCAGCATCGTGATCGATTACCATGAACTGCGTTAGATTAGAGCGAATGGACTCAACCACTTGTGGCTGCTGTCAAGCTCGGTAGCCTAGTTACCCGCAGATAACCTTTCCTGCTGCACGTAACGTTATTCACTGCAACTGTTAAAACACAATACTGTCTAGTGAGTCAACTGGACTCTTAACCAGCTGTACGGCACTTATTCGTGGCTATAACGGGCTTACAATCAACCCCTGACTACACGTTACCGTTAAGCAGCCTAATTAGTTAGCTAAAGTCACACAGAACCGTAGCTAACCACAACAGTGTTCAAACGGCGCTAAGCTAACTCGTTACCACACTAATTGCGTTGGTGGTTAATGTTGGCTGGCTGGGCTAGCAAAGTTAGAAAAACAGCACGAAAATAGACCTTTCATGTCCTCCGACCCTCTTCGATGACGCTCGACAAGAGTATCCAAATGTTACGTCGTCCAAATGTTCATGTCACGCTGCGGCAGCTACAGATTTCTTAGGTGCGGACATTTTTCTTCCCTGGTTTTAGTTTTAGCTGGTATCTGGAGTGTTGAATGTTTGGAAGCTTCGGAGGTATTCACACAGAGAGAGCAGCTCACACTCACTCAGTCTCTAACACACACAACACACACACGCACACACACACACACACACAAACCGAGGCAGCAAAATGGCGAATACATTGTCGCAAACTGTGCGCTTCCATGGTGACGCGAGTTCCAGGATCCTCCAGGCGGCATCGTTTCATCAGAGCTGCAGCGGCGGTTGTGGTGAGAAGTGGAGGATCAAACAGTTCAAAACTTAAAATATAGGATTCAAACGTGCAACAACATGCACAGACTTAATGTTCGACTGGAGCATTTAGCACTACTCACAGGAGGGACATACTATGTATGTATAATATTGATGTTAGGCCTATAACAGGGCCTCAACAATAATAGCCTATAATGTTTGTTCCTATTTAGACTATAGCCTATATGTAGGCTATTATCATAAAGAGAGTTCTTTATTTTTAAATAGTATATTCGAATAGGCATTTACACTTCCACTTTTTATTAATACTATGAAAAAATAGGTCACTGCCATGATGATATAGGCTAGGCTACAAAATGTTGCACCCACGAATGAGTTTAATTTAATTGTATATAAACTATAGGCCTCGTTATTGAGCCCTATGCAAAATAATTTATTTTAAAATTAAATGAACACTTAAAATAGTAGGCCTATACGGTGGTTTACTATTTTAGAACGTAGGCTATGCCTAGCCTACTCGAGCACACTTTTGATGGAGCCTAGCCTATACGTTAAATATACAACTTTATACATAATTACTTATAGAAGGACAATTAGCCTATGTAATAGGTTATAATTAAAGGCTATGTTATATTATCATGTAATAAGGATAATATGAAAACCATTGTCCTTTTTACCCAACTATAGATTTTTTCATAGCATATATTTGCAAATTAAGTTTTTTAGTAGGCTAATGATTAGCTATAAAAAGGATGTTGTTGGATAACAAAATAACCCACCTGGACCAGCAACAGCAGTGAAATGCTGAATGCATTTAATAATAATTGAATGCAATATAACATTTGGTAGTGGTGATGTGTGTGTGTGTGTGTGCACAGTCTAGTACACACACACACACACACACACACACACACACACACACACACACACACACACTGTGTGTGCTTGATGTGAAAAAGTCTGCAGGATAATGTAATAGCCTATATTTAGTTCCTCTAATAAAAAATGTGTGTAAAGTAAAGTGCACTGGAATGCAACGAATTTTCTCTGGCCGTCGCCTTTCTGACATTAACGCAGAACTTCCTTTTAAATAGCCGTGAATGTGGTTTTATTTTGAAAGTAGCGGAAGTGGGAGTGCTGCTCTGATAGCTCAATATTAAAAGAGCTCATCTGTAGCTTTGTGGCTAGGAGGTTGGCAGTAGGTTGTTTTGCTGATAGCCGCCCGGGGTTCCCACTCGTCGCTGCTGAACTCCGCCACTGCAAAATCGGTCATTACGGCGGCACACCACACGGACTAGAGGTTACAGGTTTGTTTTCCTCGCTATGAGGATCTACAAATTTTACCTGACAGCTAGCTATAACGTCACGTTTTGTATCTGTCAGCCATGTTACTGTATATCAATCAATGATGCAGCTAGCCACAGTAACCGTGTTTATTTTTAGCAGCTAACCTTCGCTTACTGCAGTGCAATGAAACAGGGATACGGTCACTGTGTATTTGCTGGAGTCAGAAATTGTTGATGATACGACGCGGACATTGATGTCGATGTTTATATAAAAAGCCGTGATACAGGTTTTTCTGCTAAAAATCCAGGCTGTTGATGGGGTTTTACAGTGTGTTAGCTGCTGATGTAAAGCTAAGACGGAGCTAGCGACCGAGTATTTGTTGGCCATGTCCTGTCCTCCGTTCAGAAATAAAGCCAATTAAGGCCCATGTCAACAAACGTGACAGTTAACAATATTGTGACATACGGAAACCCTGTGCATTGGGTCAACTTAAAGCAGCGTAGCTTTGGATTAAGTAGCCAACATCATGCTTCTTTCGCTTACTGAACAGCATACCGCTAACACAGGGTCGAAATAACTACTGTATTACAGCAAAACATCCCTGAAAGCATCATTTTGTCTAGGCATATTTCCATAACGCGTGATGTAATTACGTCTTGTTGCACGGGCCTAGGTTTGGTTTGCTTTCCAGGCATTTAGTCACAAGATGGCTAATCCCTAGGATTTTACAGTATTTTCACTAGTTGTGTGTCACATGTCAGTCAATCAGAAAACGATCACTCTATTATAAGGGCCGTTACACAATGTCTACACTGCACTGACATGTGGATCCCTGCTCTCAGATGGACCAGCCGGACCAGTCCTATATGTTTGCCAGTCTGAAACGGCCCCACTCGGAGCAGCTGCTGCAAGGCCTGCAACTCTTGCGGCAGGACCACGAACTATGTGACATTGTCCTGCGCGTGGGCGATGCCAAGATCCATGCCCACAAAGTAGTGCTGGCCAGCATCAGCCCTTACTTCAAGGCCATGTTCACGGGGAACCTGTCGGAGAAGGAGACTTCTGAGGTGGAGTTCCAGTGCATCGACGAGACCGCCTTGCAGGTATGTGTGGAGACAGCAGACGCCTCATTATTAGCAGCACCGATGCACTGCTGTGAATTTGTTAATGTGAGTGACGCTTTTACTATTTCTCTCCTAGGCCATCGTCGAGTATGCCTACACTGGCACCGTGTTCATCTCCCAGGAGACGGTGGAATCTCTGCTCCCGGCTGCCAACCTACTCCAGGTTAAGCTAGTACTTAAGGAGTGCTGCTCCTTCTTAGAGAGCCAACTGGATGCCGGAAACTGTATCGGCATCTCCCGCTTTGCAGAGACATACGGCTGTCATGACCTGTGCCTGGCCGCGACTAAGTTCATATGTGAGAACTTTGAGGAGGTGTGTCAGACAGAGGAGTTTTTTGAACTGACAAGGGCGGAGTTGGATGAAATTGTGTCCAACGACTGCCTTAAGGTGGTCACGGAGGAGACTGTATTCTACGCCCTGGAGTCGTGGATCAAGTATGATGTGACCGAGAGACAGCAGCATCTGGCTCAACTGCTGCACTGTGTTCGCCTTCCGCTGCTCAGCGTCAAGTTTCTCACTCGCCTATACGAAGCCAACCACCTTATACGAGATGACCACGCATGCAAGCACCTGCTGAACGAGGCCCTCAAATATCATTTTATGCCCGAGCACCGGCTCTCCTATCAGACTGTGTTGTCGGCACGGCCCAGGTGTGCCCCCAAGGTGTTGCTAGCAGTAGGAGGCAAGGCTGGATTGTTTGCAACATTAGAAAGGTAATAAGTCAATCATTTTAACCTATTCTGCAATTCTTAATATTTTTACAACATTAGTATTGACCCCTAGCCTGGCTCCACCCACCTACCTACTTCCGCTCAAATTTAATTTTCCCTTCAGTAGTCAGTCTGGGTCTGCGGTATATTCATGCGTTCCTGCTCGAACAGATTTCTACCGGTCCAATCAGCGAACAGAGGGAGTGTCTGAGAACGATGACGTTGTTGTCGTGCGTCAGTTTCAGTTGTAGTCACAGGAAGACAATGGATAAGGATACAAGAGAAGCTATTCAGTCTGTTGTGGCTGTGCCCTCTTTATGTTTTGTGTTATTAATACCAATAAAATACCAATGTGTGTCTTTTTTTCCTTCTTGCAGCATGGAAATGTATTTTCCTCAGACGGATTCCTGGATCGGACTGGCCCCTCTAAGCGTTCCCCGATACGAGTTTGGCGTGGCGGTGCTGGACCACAAGGTGTACGTAGTGGGAGGCATCGCCACGCACATGAGACAGGGCATCAGCTATCGGAGGCACGAGAGCACAGTGGAGAGCTGGGACCCCGAGAGCAACACCTGGTCCACCGTGGAGCGTATGGCCGAGTGCCGCAGCACACTGGGAGTGGTGGTGCTGGCAGGAGAGCTGTATGCCCTGGGAGGCTACGACGGCCAGTACTACCTCCAGTCCGTGGAGAAGTACGTCCCCAAGCTGAAGGAGTGGCAGCCCGTGGCGCCCATGACTAAGTCCCGCAGCTGCTTCGCCACAGCCGTGCTGGACGGCATGGTGTACGCCATCGGAGGCTACGGCCCAGCACACATGAACAGGTACCATGCTGCTCAGAGTGGTTCTAATTATTTTTTTTTTGTTTTCCTGTTTTTAGAAATATACTTTCATGTTTAACATTAGGAAAGAGGAATTTTTGAATAACCAGTGTGCCAAAACGAAACAATCTGACACTTATTTGTGAGTTTATATTCTAGGCAACAAAAACATTGGTAGGTTACACTGTGATTTGATATAGCTTTTTCTGTAGATACCCAATATATAAACCGAAATCCACAAAATCCTTCTCACTTTGTTATTTGGGGAGTTAGTTGCATGATAGTAAGCATCTGAAAAAGCATATTTATTCATTCAAATAAAAATTATTGTCATTTAAGTTTGATCAACTTTTCAGAAATGTTGTTTAGATGAGGCAGGCTATGCTTTGGTTCTTATGACACATTAAGTATTTCAAACCAATCACGGCAGTTCTCTGCCAGAAAACCACGACTGTTCCCATGGAGACCGTTTGATACGCCAATTTTTCAGTCTTTAACAAGACACTGAATTGTTCATTCTGTAGCTGCTTTTTTTTCTTCCTATATATTATTCCCATTCTGAGTTTCTTTATGACGTGCAGATCTACATCAGGATCAAAACATGCCACTAGCCTTTCTTTGCTCCCAAATATGACATTTTGACATCAGTAACATGCGGTTGCTGCAGTACTCTGCCACGCCTTTCTTCTAAAAATACACTTTGATGGCGGTGGAAAGCTTCCTGCTCTTTTAGATCTCCTGACCGGGCTTTCTCTCTCAAGGTCTTGTTAGTTACTTTATATAACTGGCAATCAAGTGAAGGATGTCAAGTGTTGCAGAGAAAATGGCCAGGGCCCTGTTAATGAGTGAGGAGTAGTCATCACAGAAGTGGTTGCTGAAGTTTCATTGAAGGGCTGCCGACTGTCTGCTGCTGGTTAGACCTCTGTTGTTACCGTGGATCTCTAGAGAGCAGCGTCTCTGTTGCTTGTTTCCTTGACTCCCAAAACCCCGCAGGAGAATGTGTTTGGACAGAGAATCTTCTGGGACTATTTTTTTTTCTTTCCCTTATGGTTCACATGTCCTTGCATACTGCAAAACAACCCCATATTGCCAGGGTTCAAGTTGCTGTGAGGTGGTTAATTTGACTCCAGTCAAATTTGGTAATTCACCAACGCCATTGGTGGCCTCATTACTACCTGTCCCGGCTGTGTTGTTTTCATCTGACTAGCTGAACTGTTGTACTCCTTGTAGCTTGGACTAAATAAATACCGGTCCAATTAAGTTTGTTATGTCCAAATAACATTTGCAGGTGAAGTAGGTTCCCCACTCAAGAAATGCATCTTTTCAAGGTGTGCGTAAGTCTTTTTGCTTGTTGTAGACAAATGACTAAAAATTGCATATACAATTTTTCTGATCATTTTCCAAAGCATACCACATGTAATTAGTCTTTCCAGATGGCTGTTTCAGTTATGCAATGTAAAAAAAACAAAAAAAACTCAAGTTCTACAACTTGCTGACAATAGGTTAATCATTGCAGCAATCGGGTATTGCACAAGCTGGGAAATCGGATTAGGAAACATTTAGGCTTTTAAACCATTGTGCTTTTTTTCTTATTTTCTTTTTTTAATCTATTTGTGCTGCATCTTCTTTGCACAGCGTGGAACGGTATGACCCCAGCAAGGATGCCTGGGAAATGGTAGCCCCCATGGCAGACAAGAGGATCAACTTCGGAGTAGGCGTCATGCTCGGCTTCATATTTGTGGTGGGCGGACACAACGGAGTGTCGCACCTGTCAAGCATCGAGCGGTACGACCCACATCAGAATCAGTGGACAGCCTGCCGGCCAATGAATGAACCTCGCACTGGTGAGTAGTTTACCTCATATTTAAACTAAGGCCAAAGGGATTGAGAAATGCCGTCATTGTTGGTTACATGTGTGCCGTTTTCTTCGCAGGTGTGGGCTCTGCCATCGTGGACAACTACCTCTATGTGGTGGGAGGTCACTCCGGGTCATCCTACCTTAACACTGTCCAGCGCTACGACCCTATCTCGGACAGCTGGTCGGACTCAAGCGGCATGATGTATTGCCGTTGCAACTTTGGTCTGACTGCCCTTTGACCCATGGCCCAGCCGGCTAGGACCCAATGAGAGAACTTAGACACACAAAGACCTTTCTTTTCAGTTGTCTCTTCCTCCTCCCGTGCATTCATGGTCCAGGTGCAGAGGAGTGCTGCACACCCACGTGAACACCAGAGGAGAGAGAGCCTGCCTGCTGGGTGACTGGATGGATGTGCCTGGCTAGCTGGCTGGCTAGAGAGAGAGAGAGAGAGGGGGGGGGGCGGGGGACTCAAGTCAATGGCTGTAGAGATGAGAGAGAGAGAGAGAGCTGCAAAGTTGAGCAGAAAAATAAGATGTTTGGACGGCTGTTGTCAATGGCATGACGAGACGACTGCTCTACTGCTGCTGGACCACAATGAGGACTCTGAGCCATCTCCCAGAGGATTGTGGGAGAAAACTTGTCACTTTTGTTTGAAAAAATTTCTGTTATATTAGCAGACATTGTTTGTTTGTTTTGTTTTTGCTTCATGCCATTAATTGTGTTGAACACTTCTTAATTTCCCTGCTGCAACTGGAACCACGTATTCAAATTGTGTTGAACACCCGCAGTTTGCTGGTGTATTTGTATGGCCATGTCGTGTGTATGTCTGTGTGTATGCTCGAGGGGTACATGCATGTCAGATAGAATTGTGTGTTTCGTTGCGTGTCTGCGTGCAGAACTGACGCTCAGCGACGCTGCAGTTCTGCATCAAAATCAGTGCTTCACAAAAAAGAGAAAAGTTGGAATCTCTATATTTTCTCAAAAAGGGCTGCCTTTTCCTCTCTTGTAAATAGTCTAAATGAAATATATAGATATGAATATATCCTCTAGTGCATTGCCTGTAAATGTTCTTCTGCACTGGGTCACTTGTGTGTGTGTGTGTGTGTGTGTGTGTGTGTGAGTGTGTGAGAGAATGTATGTGCGTACGGATGTGTCAATGTGTGTATGTTAGTGTGTGTGTAATTTGTTTCCAAGGGTCAGTGTAGAGGTGAATGATAACTTCTCCTAAGAGTGTTTGCCAATAGTCTGTGCTTCATCCTTGAAGCCATTTAAAAGAGAGAAAAAAATCCCCATGTCCTGTTACATCTTCCTTGGCCAGGTCATAACTCACTACTCTAAAATAGTTGAAATTGACCATGGCCCTCTTTTCACCCTTTGGTCTGTACACGATACCAACTGGTGCTATATTTAGGATTCAGGATTCAGCTGTTAGTCTGTGTTGCCTCACACAATTAGGTCAACCTCTGTTCAGCCTCAGCTACAATACTATGTTTGATGTTAGTTATTTAATTTATGTGCATTATGATGCCCCCCCCCCCCACCATACCAATAATATATACTCCTACTGAAAGGGAAGTTTATGGTAACCACATACTTCTGAAAGTTAGCACTATGTTTATTTGGATATATATAATTTTATTATATTTTAAGTTAAAAACGATATCCTACTTAGCATTCCCCATCCCTCAAATTGTTCCCAATTCAGGATATGAGCATGCTTTGTCAATGTCTCATACCTGTTCCTAGTACGTCAGCCTCTTGGCTTCCAACAAGACTTTTTCAGGCCGTGATTGGGCACAACACTTGCTCCGTGCACTCGCTACCAAACCTTGGACCTTTATGTGGGCCAAGGTCTTGCTTGCAAACTCACGTTTGAGGTAATCAATTCACAGCTTGATGTGAAGTGCCAACACATGGCATCCTTCCCGCCTCCAGCGCTAGAAACGGCTTTCCTCCTGTGCCACAATTGAAACCTTTTCTTCTCGTCCTACTTGCTGACGTATTTAGCATTGCATTCTTCCATGGTGTACTATGGAGATTGATGTTTAAGCACCA
Organism: Ammodytes marinus; assembly: GCF_949987685.1. NCBI lineage: Eukaryota > Metazoa > Chordata > Actinopteri > Uranoscopiformes > Ammodytidae > Ammodytes > Ammodytes marinus. Next base: position 17,120,901 of record NC_137219.1, on the reverse strand, counting down.
AGGGCTGTGCTAGCCAACTCAGGCAATGTTGCCACTGTCACCGGTCCTGTGTCCTCGGAACGAGTGTTCCCAAGGGTGTGTTTGACTCCAGGCTAGGCTAACAGACAGGTCAAGCAATGCGCAGCAATAGAGGGGGCACTAGACTAGTGAAAAGGCTAGGTGTGGCGTGTCTTGTTCAGTCACTGTTAATGTTCAAGGCTAGTTGGAGTCGCATTGTGCACTGATGTTTGCACTTAAGTGGAAACTTTAACCAAGCTCTGCATTGCACTTACCAAACTATTTGATAATTTGTACATATATTTTTATTTAGGATAATGGCATTTAGATAATGCAATAAGACCTCTGTTCTCTCTGTGGATGAATATGTTTTGTGTTTGTCTCTTAAAAAAGCCAAGGCATCTCATGTCGCTGTAACAGAACCCCCTTACATGGCATGTCTGTTGATTCACACTGTTGAATGGAAATGTGGACGTCTAACGATGCATCAAATGGTACCATTGACTTTACCTCATCCCACTAGACATCTTGTGTTCTCATTCTGTTGTGCATGGTAGTTCAGTTTTTTATTTTATATTTTACAAAGCTCATGTTTATCTAAGCAGATTGAGGTGGACTGCTCACATTTACCTAATTAATGGCAGCATTCAATGTATACACCTTTATAAAATATCAGCTGTTTTCAACACATGCAGGACACTAGCCAGGATGTGTGCTCTTCCACTCTGCCCTTGTACTCTAAAGTCAATGTGTTAGTAAAAAATTATCATGGGAATAATAAGTGTAGATGAGAACTCTAGTGACATTTGCCTTGCAAATTGGGTCAAAGTTTCACTGGTGAGATATTTTGTTTGTTTGCGTCACCATATGAAGTATTTTCCTTTTGGATTTCTGCTTTTATTTTTAAAAGAGTAACACAGAAGCCCACCAAAGTGTGTTTCTGCAAATATGTCATTTTATGTAAGAAAGATGTGATTTTTTTTTTTGTATTTATGATTATAATTTGTATCGTTTGTGTTTTGTAACATAATTGTGTTGTCTATATTGTTCTACATTTTGTCACTCGACAGCCACGGCACAAATCACGCAGGCGTAATTCCGTGCAGCTGCCATGACTCATTGAACATCAACGTTGCGTACAATGTCCTGATTTCCGAGGTGAATACTAACTACTACTTTTAATGGATTTTTTTTGGAGAGAGAAGGGCGATGAAAAATCTGCAAACGTGAATCTGCAAAAAGAAGGGATGTTTATCTTGAGTTTGTATGCTTTTTAATTTTTTATTATGGCCTAACCAATGTCATGTTTTTGCCACCACTCTCACCAAAGTGCTTGTTCAAAGAAAGCGGATGGATGACTTAACAACTGGTCTGCAAATGGACTGCCACTCTAAAATGTTTGTGTCTGAAAGAAGAATCATTTTGAAACTGATGTCAATGTTAGCCAAATGACCACTCTGCTTCTTTTACATTTCCCCCATTGCGTGTCTGGAGTGAGGGTGATGATCTTGAATTTTATATCCTGTGGATTAATACTGGAAGTACAAGAAGAAACCTAGGTGTAGAAACAGTAGCTTTTCACATTTGGTCATGTTTTGATTGAAGACATTTTACATACATTTTAGTCAGTTTGTGTGGTGCAGTTGTACCCAGTTTGAAATAAATGCCTGCCTTAAAAGGTACTCTCTGCTTTTGTGACTCTTGTCATACTCACCTGTTGCAATGCACAAGTGCGACGAAATAAAACCAGCTCAAAGTGTACTGCAAAATATTTGTATTTGCATTTAAAAGACAGTCGGCGTAGAAAAACAGCAGTTAAAAAAACGAATCACAAACAAGGCTTTATACTGCGCAGGATATCCATTCATAAACATTCCTTTGGCAGAGGCACTGTGTGATACTAGTAATTCTTTAAGATTAAAAACAATGTAAATGTACACATTTTCTGTGTGCGCTGAGTTGGTGTTAAAATACTTGGGTTTAACAGTGTTAAAAAGCCACCAGCTCATCAACATGGAATCCAAACCGGTAATATTTAAGCTTGTAGTGTCCGAAAAGACATTTCAGACTGACCTGAAACTTTATATCAAGAACTTTGTAGTTACAGATGGCAACAAAATACACATTAAACTGACATGGACCTCTGCCCTATTTGGTTTGCTGTTATCCTCAGACCAAAGTGTGAATAGGAAAAAAAAAGCACCAGTTTATTTTTAGGAAAAGACTGATGTAGGCTACATAAATGTAAAATCAAACTGCCAAAATGATACACCAATTAAACTCTCATAGTGTAATCCATTTAACCACAATGGCCATTAATTTTTTTTTTAAACATCCTCGTGTCATAACTATAATGCATAAGATGTGCATTATTCAAAGTCATTTATGTATATCAATTAACCCAGAACTATTATAGTCCATTATATTCTTGGATTCCAAGCAAGCCCCAAAAAAAAAGAAAGCAATTTACATTTCTGCAAGCATTCAGCACATTTACAGCTGAGAGAGGAAGAAAGGGCAGACGTAATTAAGATCAAATGATGCGATAGGTAGAGAAACATGATAACGGTAACGTAATGCCATACATTGGGGGGGTCATGACAAAATAACCATAGTAAGGGTGGATGAAAGCTTTGACTCTTGCGCTCGGTGCTTAAATAAGATAAGTTCACTTGTCGGAGGCGCGGATGTAAACCAGAGAGGACAGCAGCAGGAGCTCTGGTGGCCTGTGCAGCAGGATGAGATTGTCGCTCCGCAGGCCGTCGTAGTGCATCCAGCAGCCGTCTATCTGGAACGCTGCAGAGTAGTGGTGCTCTTCCTTGTTGAAGAGAGTGGCGCCCTCTAGTAAGTACCTTTTGGAGGATAAGCGTAATTAAAAAGGTGCACTATGTAGCTTTGGGTGTGACAAAGAAAGTGAAGATTTTTCTAAGTTATATTCTCAATTCTCATAACTGAATAAACAAACTTTCTTCAGAGGAAAATGCGATCCCTGGAATACTGTTTGAAGTTAGAAAACTTCCTGAAAAGTTACTGTTTGGTTTCCAGGTTCCTCAAAATATATTGTTTTTGATTTATGATGAAATAAGTATTCAATACTAAGAATAATATGTTTTGTAAACTAACAGCAGGCCCTGCTAATGTAAACAAATCCCCCTCCTCTGAAACTGCATAGTGCACCTTTAATAAAATGTTCTTTTCAGTGTTCAGGGGCATAAAGAACAGTAAGAGCATATTTAATTTTGAAAACAAGTGAAAGGCGTGTTTGAAATGTATATATATACACCCACTTCTACATCCTGCAGGTGCAATGCCTGAAGCAAGAAAATATTTTTGTACATTTTTTATTGGCAGCTTTTTTAAATCTTTCACAAAATGATTTGAATTGTGCTTTCTTTTCTTTTACTGATGTAGAGAAAGGTCATCCTGCTTTTAAAACACATCAGCTAAGATGCTAGATAACACACAAGCCTTCATATGACCTGTTTATCCTACAAAACAGAGGACTATTGCACCAGATTTCACACACTTAATATATTTAGATATGACTCCATCGTAGCTGTTCAGAATATAGAATAACAATCATACACGCAAGTCTTCGCTACCAAGGCTTAAAGACAAAAAAAATGAATGTTCTAAAATTACGATGACAAACTTCATTTACTTCATGAGGCTGTGATGGCTTGAGTCTTGCACCACGGTGTGGCTGAAGCATATTACTACTGTATACCAAAGCCCAAAGAAGACAACACACTGTGGAAGCCTCATACCTGTGCTTGCAGAAAGCCAGATGGTATGGAACATAGGACAGCTCCTCTGACTTCCACTGCTGCATGTTGAGAATGACAAAGGGTGGGGGACCGTGGCAGAAAACCCTCCGAGAGAACTCCCTTAGGCCATCACACCTGTTTGGCAAATAAATATATATACAGTATATGTTTATATCAATTTGTCAAATAAGTGGAATAAAACGTGACTGAATAAAAAGATGGAAACATTGTTACCCCAGTTCTGAGCAGAGGAGGAGTTTGGGACAGAAGTACTCATCCACAGCTGACTGAACGGGGTCTCTGTCAGGCAGCTCGTGAGGAGGGCTGGAGGGAAATGTAGATAGGAGGGAAATGATTGGGAAGGGTAATCATGTATGCCATCCAATAACATTAAAAGGTGGAGTCAGTGATTCTGGTGAACGCTTATTGTCAATATCACTTTTTAATCAAATTCAGTGAATAAGTCTGCTACCTGTACGTGTTATGTGAGTGCCGAATAAGATCCTGTGTTAATACACAGCCAAGGCTCTGTAAACAGGCATGTTGGTAGCAACAGTGGGCCCTCTTTGCATACCAGTTTACAGAGCCTAGACTAAACATCAGATTTTTTTTCAGCGTGTACAGTATGGATAGGTAGCGCATCATGAGGAGATATTCACTGAATTGACAAAAGGTGATTTTAACAAGCATTCGCCAGTATCGCTGACTCCAACTAAAATACATTTATAGATTATATACTGTGCTCTGAACACATGGATTAACATACATAAACACTTATGGGTGGAAACTGTCTATGCATGCACTCTATCCACAACACCTCAGTCAGACAGGTGGTGCATCTTTCAGTGCAACTCTCCTAAGTCCTGACACAGAAGCTCTGGGCCGAGTTCACTTTGTAGTTTCGTGGGTCAAATCATTCTGCTGTGTGTGCATGTATGCTACATACCTGATGATTATTGTGGTTTTGACAAACTCCTGGAAGCGGAGTGGGCATCTCCAGCTGGTGCACAGGCTCTCCTGCATGGTGGACATGAGGTTCTCCAGGTTCTCGGTGAAGTTGTCGTGCTCGTTGCCGAACAGGTCGATCTCCAGCGCCGCCCGGTAGATGCCAGAGCGGTACTGTCTTTTGGACATGCGGTCCCAGATCCACAGCATCTTCACCGTGGTGTAGTCGAAGGAGTCCATCAGGTAGAGGAAGTGCTCCACAAAGTGCTTGCCCAGGAAGACAGCCAGCTCCCTGGGGAAGCTGTGGTTGTCCCGCAGAATCACATACAGGATCATGAGGAAGCCATCAATGGTGCAGGTGTTTTTCAGGTCGATTTTGACGTACAGTGGGGTGCACGATATGGCCTTCCGCCCTGCCCTAATGGTGAAGACGCCACCCCACGGCAGCACTGGCCTCCAGAAGGAGCGGTCCTCCTCGTCATTGTTGTTGATGGAGGCTCGAATCTCCTCAAACAGTGTCTTGGACCTAAAAGAAGCACGTGAATATGAGTTTGCAAAACACTGACTGAACACAGGTCATACCTTCACGCACTGATGGATATGGACTGCATCGCTTATTTTAACAGACGGAGGATTCAGTGCTACGTTGAACTGGAGCTATGCAAATGCACGAAAGTTAGCTTTTAATAACAAAACGAGCCATGCAATGACAAGTTACGCCCATTTACATAAACATTTATTTTTGTACATAACCAACAACTACAAAAACTAGCTCAACAAATTAGCAGCTGCTATCAACTTACCTGTCGAAGTGGAGATTGTTCTCAGTGTTTGAAATGAGCGTCTGGAGGTCTTCGGTGTCGCTCAAAACGCAGAATCTAGTCTCCATAGCTCTCTGGATTTCTTCATGTCTTACGTCGGATTTCGAGCTGGGTGTATATATTAAAGTATTTCTCGCAGTTACTGGTGGATCAAATGGACGATGTAAACACTGCTGTTCTGTTTTCTTTTTTGTCTATTTTTTTTTTTTTTACAGAAAAACAAAGCTGGTGTGTAAATACAGTGCTGCCCTCTGCTGATTCGCTGCGTCATTACGTCCTCTGAATCTCCCCGCCCCTCGTGGGTGGCATAGCAGAACTGGGAACCCTATTGGTCGTGAGGTTCTGTTAACTTGATGAAATAGGCATATGATTGGCTGTCAGAATTGACACTTTGCCAATGGCCCCGCCCTTCTCCAGCGCTGTGGCCACTAGCGAGACCTCTTCCTACGTTTTGACGCGATTCCTGAACGTCAATACGCTAATTTTCGGCGGTTAGCGCTGGGTTTGTGAACGTAGCCTGCGTCGATACCTTCGACCCCTTCTGAATAAACATTTTATTGACAGTACTCACCCTCACCGCGCGCTCCTCTTCTAGTCGGGCAGCGAGAGTGTGCACGAGACGCACCAGCCACTACCAGCACCTAATAACACCGACTTTCAGGACCAAAAGATGTCAGCTCAAATCATAAGTGGGAAAGAAGTTTCAGCGTGAGTATCACACTTTATACAACATGTGCTATACACACTTTTTAGGTGCAACCATATTGATAAAACATGTGCCTGGTACTGGCTAACTATGCAGCTAACTAGCCAAGTTACATTCTCTTGATACCTTAAGTTAACTTCTGCACATGATCCCAGCCTCATGCACATGGTACAAGCTTTTTATTTTTCATTTTAATTTTTTACGTGTTTGTGTGCTGGTCTCGTCCTTGATGGCAGCAGAAGAGTGTTCCCAACTTAGTTCGAACTGATTGTACACTATGATACACTGTCACTATGCTGTCCACGTGAATGAAGTGTGCACTGCCAAGCCAACAATTGTTGTACTGTCCTTGCTCCTTGTTGTAACTGTATCACAATTGATTTTTTTCAAGTTGCATGGGAAATTTGTCTGCTCCTGACAGTTGTGCAGATTAGTCTAAATGTACTGACTTCTACATTTGTACACTACTGTATAAGGTGAGGTTATTAATTTCCCCAAAAACTTTGGAGTGAATGGCTGTAAATGTATTGTGTAATAAGTGTTGTGTGATATGATCTTTGTACCATAGGTCTAGTGAACTCAAGTGGCGAGACTGACAAACACTGCTCATGAACCTGGGAAAACTCAAACTTCATTTCGCAATGCAATTGTGCATTTGTAACTTTATTAATATTGGAATGCAAACTGGGAATGGATTCCTGTTTTCCATCATTCAAACATTTAATTTAAGCCAATGCTTGCTTATAACTAAGTATGTGGGGGAAATGGAGAGACAACTTTTCATTCACTAACAAAGTGCAGGACGTTTAACTGCATGTGCTTGTCACAAGACATGACAGCCTGCACCCGGTTAACTGCACCTCACAGTGCTCATTAGTTAAATGATTTTAGGCAGGGCAAAGGGGCTGCACAGCCTCTCTCCACAGATCTGCCAGCAAGATTTACATTCATTATCTCTCTGAGGCTCCACAAAAGCTGACACACCATTGACAAGTGACCTATATGGACGAAGGTTTAATGATGAGATTGCCTTTGCCTTTTCAGGAAATGTAGTTTTCCACAACTCCCTTATCCAAGAGTGTTTTTCTTTTTAAAGGTGCATGATTGCTTACACAGTAATGTGTGCATTGTATCCTTTTGTTTACAGGAATACGGCCCTAGTTGATCAGTCACCAGGAATTAAGATATCCCAACATGCGGTATTATGAGCCGTCATTGTGATGGGGACTGTTGTTATGCAATGTGATATTAATGAATGGTTTTATTAGGTATTGTAATATATATATTTTTTTTGATAGCCCTAAGTAACAAAGTACAGCAGGTCATTTGTAAAATATTGTGCGTCAGAGCACAAGGGATTGTTTTATGAGCCTCCTTGAATGATAAACACTGATTCAATTTGCAAGTTCACCCATAGCAAAAGCACTCAAATTGTGTTGTACGTCCATCATCAAGACCTTTCACATGGGTCCAATTGAGGTCGCGTGATCCGCTAAGACGTGCTGATCAAAGTAACTGTTCTCTTTGTCATCGGCAGTGGACAAAATCAATGCTGCTGATTGGCTGTGCATGTAAATGTCATCAGGTTGAGCTTGGTTTAGACAGAGACGAGATAACGAAATTAAGATAAGCTTTAATTTAATTTCCCATGAGTCCTGGCTGCTGTCTTTGATCGGTTCAGCTGACTATGCCCAAGCTCTGTGTTGAGGTAACAGTTGGACCATATCTGCCATAGCTAAACCATTGAATAAATAAAGATAAGGCAAAGACCAAAGATACGATTTTCAATCTCTTAAACTGACCCTCTGGATGACCTTGCTATGCTGGTGCACCTGAGATTGACGACTGTGGATTTGAAGAAAAAAAAATCATCACTCATTTCATAATTGGAATATGTTTGGGCTAAAAACCTGTAACTCAATTGGAAGGCTTGTGTACTATATTGTGTACTATATGGTCATTTGTATGACGTTACACCTGTGTCACTACGCTGAGATTCAAAATCCAATTGACATTTTGTTCTGTTGTCTTCTCAGGCAGGTGAGGGAGCGTCTGAAGAAGGATGTGGAGCAGATGAAGCTTCAGGACCCCAACTTCAGACCTGGTCTGGTGGTTTTACAGGTGGGTGTTAGACTGTGGGGAGGGGACTACAATGTATTTTTGATTGTTTTGTTCCCTTGTAGATACAAAGTGTATAAATGCCTATTTAACATAGATAGTGACCTTTTATGTCATTGATTTTCATGGTACAGTAGAAGACCTATTTAGCTCATCCAGGCAGGCAAAGTGATGTGCTATGTGTCTTTTACAGGTTGGGGACCGCGATGATTCAAATCTGTATATCAGCATGAAGTTGAAGGCGGCGGCTGAGGTAAAAAAAGATAGTTTTTACGAACAACATAGGAGTGCTCACTCCCACTGTGCACTGTTTGCCTTCAGCGCTGATCTCTAGCTCTGTGTTCACAGATTGGAATTAATGCAACACATATGAGACTTCCCAAGACTGCAACAGAGGAGGAGGTGAGGAGGATGGATTTGAGTTATTACTGTTCAGCATAGCCTTTTTATTCATCTGTACACAACTCATTAAGACACAACAAAACTGATATAAGTGCAGAAAACATAGGAGTAAAGTTTGGGGTACTATGACAAAACTAAGGATTGAAAGGTTAACACAGCAAATGGTTCAAACATGACAGTGTGAAATCTGTGTGTTTTCCGTCTGTAGGTTCTTCACAGTATCACAGAAGTGAATGAGAACTCGTCCGTCCATGGCCTCATTGTGCAGCTGCCCTTAGACTCTATTCACAAGATGGACACTGAGAAGGTGACCAACGCAGTGGCTGCAGAGAAGGACGTAGACGGGTAGGCACACACATACACTAGCTAAGGACCGGGATGCTCCTCCTTTTTGATTCAAACCAAAGTGTTCCTTCTAATTTTTTCTGAAATATTTGACTGGCAATGCATTCTGGTTCCGTTTGCAGTCTGACCAGCAAAAATGCAGGGAAGCTGTCTCGCGGGGACCTGGGCGACTGCTTCATCCCCTGTACACCTAATGGCTGCATGGAGCTCATCAGACAGACTGGTAAACTCCACAATTAACACTGTGTAACATCATGGTCATGACATACAGTCAAGTGCGAAAGTTTGTGAACCCCTTGAGCCTTTTGGAATTTTATTTATTTTAACCATTATTAATTCATTTTTATCAATACCAGTATTTTTTATATGAAATAACAGATGTTTGTTTATCAATTCAACATTTTTCTTTTCCAGAAATCAATTGTTAAAACAGATAAAACAAATTATTTGACGAATGTTGTATGTGCAAAAGTTTGTGAACCCTAAGCTGCATTGCTTAAATCGAGCAGGTTGACACAATCAGGTGGGCCAAATTGGTTGATGAAATAGACCAATGTAATGAGAGATCTTTAGGAAAGAAATTGGGTGGCACTAGATAAAACAGAGATAAAACCAGGTCAGTTTAGGCTCACCAAAGTGAACCCATACAGGTCAGACATGCTAAAAGGGAAACAAATCTCAGAGGATCTCAGGAATAGAGTTTTGATGTTGCACATTTGTCTGGGGACAGTTATAAATTCATAAAAAAAATTTGAGCTTAATCGGTCCACCGCGAGGCAAATCATCTACAAATGGAGAGCTTTAAGAGTGACTTAACATCTGCCTAGAAGTGGACTTCCTTCAAAAATATCCTCAAGCGCCACAAGAAAAGTGATTTTTCAGGTAAAAGCCAACCCAAACATTACATCTGGAGATTTGCAGACAATTTGAAACCACCATTATTCACTTGGGAGAAGGTTCTGTAGGTGGTAGGCAGAATTGCGTTTTTGCCCAAACATGGCGGTTTTGGTTATGACCAAACAGTTCAATTTTGGACTAATCTGTCCACAGAATAAGACTTCAGGTATCTCCAGGTGCTCTGTGGCAAAGTTGTGACAAACAGTTTTGTTCTTTTTTGAGAGCAGAGGCTTCTTCAGCAACCATCCCATGAAAGCCATGTTGACTGAGTTTTCTTCTTATTGTGGAACCATGCACATCTGTCCCAGATGCTGCACGAGAGGTCTGCAAATCACTAGATGTAATGTTTGGGTTGGCTTTTACCTGAAAAATCACTTATCTTGTGGCGCTTGTGGATATTTTTGAAGGAAGTCCACTTCTAGGCAGATGTTCAGTCACTCTTAAAGCTCTCCATTTGTAGATGATTTGCCTCACGGTGGACCGATGGAGCTCAAACTTTAAAAAAAATAATTTATAGCTGTCCCCAGACAAATGTGCAGCATCACAACTCTATTCCTGAGATCCTCAGAGATTGGGTTCCCTTTTAGCATGTCTGACCTGTATGGGTTCACTTTGGTGAGCCTAAACTGACCTGGTGTTATCTCTGTTGTATCTAGTGCCACCCAATTTCTTCCCTAAAGATCTCTCACTACATTGGTCCATTTCATGACTCAATTTGGCCCACCTGATTGTGTTTACTTGCTCGATTTAAGCAATGCAGCTTAGGGTTCACAAACTTTTGATCATACAACATTTGTCAAATAATTTGTTTTATCTGTTTTAACAATTTATTTCTGGGAAAGAAAAATGTTGAATTGATAAACAAACATCTGCTATTTCATATAAAAAATACTGGTATTGATAAAAATGAATTATTAATGGTAAAAATAAATAAAATTCCAAAATGTTCAAGGGGTTCACAAACTTTCGCACTTGACTGATACCTGGAAAAGTAATGACATTTTAAAGAAAAACTCTTTTCCAAACTAACCGTTGGCAGTTTGCTTATCTGCAAGAATGCCTGGGAAGTGTCATTTTTCCCAACAACAAATATATCACAAGTTTTGACCGGCGCAGTAAGAGCCTCATTATTGAGCCATTTGATTGCTAAACAGGCCGACCTTCTTTTAAGCTTCTTAAATAAAGCGATGGAAAAATTGAGTAAAAATTTAATGGAAAAGTTTTGAAAATACATTGGTAAAAAAAATGTGTGGGGAACCCTGATCCTTATGTTGTGTAAAAATAAACAACAAATAATTCTTGCCCAAATAAATGTATATTTAATGGATGGACGTCTCCTCTCTACAGGTGTGTCCGTGGCGGGGAAGAGAGCGGTAGTGATCGGTCGCAGTAAGATTGTGGGCGCGCCGATGCATGACCTGCTGCTGTGGAACCACGCCACCGTCACCACCTGCCACTCTAAAACCGCTGATCTGGCTGGAGAGGTACTGCAGTGACACGCCCCTCCAGCAATACAGTCTCTCAATCCTATTCACAGTGCATCTTGTGGGTGATTTTATTTTTGTTGTTGTTGCTGTTGTGTATGGGTTCATTTCCCACCCTCCCACACACCCTAATTAGCCTTGTCTAACCTGTTGATTGCTGCATTAAAACTCCACAAGCAATTCTTTGGTGGAATATTTAATGGCCAGATTAAAAAAAGATATCTGTTGCCTCTCATACAGTGAATATCTACTAATGCTTGCAATCATTGTTACACACACTATTGTTATATTCACTTAACATCCAGCGCTGTTTCTTGTCCAGGTGGGCCAAGCAGACATCCTAGTTGTCGGCATCGGGAAAGCAGAGATGGTGAAAGGGGATTGGATCAAGAAGGGAGCGGTGGTGATCGACTGCGGCATCAACCACATTCCAGGTTGGGGAGTCTGCACTGCTTCCAGTCTACTTTTAGAAGTGAATCAGTGGAGTTTAGAGGTCATCAGTGTGGTGTTACACCTCAATGTTTTCTGTATTGTCTCGTTTCAGATGAGACTAAAGCCAGTGGTAAGCGGGTGGTGGGTGACGTCCACTACGCCTCAGCCAAGGAGCAGGCCGGCTACATCACCCCAGTGCCCGGCGGTGTGGGACCCATGACTGTGGCCATGCTGATGGCGGTAAGGTCCATCCGTAGAGTGACTCCTGAACTAAACTCTGTGTGTCGGCATTGATTGAGCTTTTCCTAAAAAAAAAGTGCGTTGGTGCTATATGTGTCAAAGTGGTCATCCGTGTGTTTTGTGTAGAACACAGTGCTGAGTGCAAAGCGTTTCCTGGAGAGTCATCAACCAGGAAAGTGGAATATTTCTTACACCAAGCTCAACCTCCAAAAGCCCGTTCCCAGGTTTGTCTTCTTATCCCCCCCCCCTCCCATTATTCGGTGTCTGCTCTGTTAAATTGTAAAATTCTAAATTAAATTCAATAATAAAGGCGAGCTGGTTTTAGTCCTTGCCTCACGTCAGAACTCTCTGAATACTTCCTTGGCTTTTAGTCCCTTTCCTGTTTCCTCCTTTTCTCAAATAATTTTTATTTTTATTTATTTTTATTTACTCCCAACAGTGACATCGTGATTTCTCGCTCCTGTGTGCCCAAACCCATCGACCACCTGGCAGCAGAGGTGGGCCTGCTGTCAGATGAGGTGGAGCTCTACGGCAAGACTAAGGCCAAGGTGCAGCTGAATATCATCAAACGCCTGCAGGCCCAGCCGGACGGCAAATACGTGGTGGTCACTGGGTATGATCCCAACACTTATAATAACTTTATCTTGGAAAACGTATTTATTTAAATTTTATTACAATTTTTAATGTTTTTACAAAATTATATAGGGGAAAGTGGGGTGAGTTGTGCAACTTTTTACTCAAAGTGATTTTAAAGTGAGGCCTTGACAGTTATGTCTCCAACTCAAATATGTACATATATTTCAGGATGTTGTGCATCCCTGGCAATAAAAACTTTGGATCTGGAATAAACTGTTTAAGAAATATAGCTTTCGGAAAAAAAGTTGTCTTGTCGCACAAATCACCCCACACCGTGGGGTGATTTGTGCATTTGGAGAAAATAAGATAGGGTGAATTGTGCCAATTTATATATATCTCAAAAACTCTAATGCAAGACAAATCCATTAGACAATCACTTATTTAAGGTGTATTTAAAGTAAATAAAGTAAATAGTTGACAAAGATTAAAGGTACATTTTCTTAAACAAGGCCTAGCAGATCTAGGTGGTTTTGCCTGCAAAGCTCACAATGACAAAGTCACCATCATCATCTTTCTGGCCATCTGAACTCTCATCAGTGGTGTCGTTAAGTGGAATTGAGATGTCACTCTCTTCTGAGCTACTGTAGACAATCACTTTCTTTTGGTGACCAGCGTATACAGCCATGCCACTGGCACAACTCTCAGAAATGTACTTTGCACTAGTTGCTCCGTGCTTGTGGAACCAACTGCCACCTGACAAATGTGATTCCCCCTACATTTCTGCCTTTAAATCAAGGCTCAAAACCCATATGTACACCCTGGTGTTTCCTCCCCATTAACTATCTTACCTCTGCACTACTATCTGTCTTTATGTGGATGTATGGGCTTTACGTCTTTTATTTTGGTTATTGTTATTTTACCTTCATTGTTTACCTACTGAATGCACTATGTACAGCACTTTGGACAGTGCAAACTGTCATAAATGTGCTTTTATAAATACATTTTACTTACTTACTTACTTATAACTCACCTAGGCCCTTTCGCACAAATCACCCCATCCCCAGAATGTTGGATAATAGGCATGATGCAGCAATTTAGGGCTGACATCGTGCTAACTATATAGACTCAAAGTGTAGCATACCAAAGCACTAAAACATGTGTCAAATGTTTTCAAACGTGTCTATAATTGTTCAGACACAATAATCAAAAAACCTTGATCATGGAAATTTTACTTTGAAAGGCAAAACACAGTTTTTTGAGCTTAAATGTGCTTATATCTTATTCCTTGTGTCTCCCTTCTTTACAGGATGAGTCAAATGGATGGCTCTTCTTAAATATGTGGTCACATTTCCAATTTCTTCCACGGTTTTCTAGAAACAAGGGGTTTTGCAACTTCCAAAATGCACAACTCACCCCACTTTCCCCTACTGACTTTATAAGAAATACTTTCTCACAAAACACACAAATAAGTCGATTAGCTATTACTCAATATATTTTGTATGATCATTTACTGCTTGATCAATGAGTAATTCTGTGCAATAATGCAATAGCACTGTATCATCTCGCATAAGGATCAATGTTCAAGGTTCATTTATTACATTACAGTATTCATTCAATACATGTTAGCACATGAATGGAACAAAACATGGGACTCGGGTCCAGCAGCGTACCATAGTGACAGGCTGGAAAAAGTGACAATAAAGTATTTAGTAAGAATTACAAATTTCTAAACTATAATAACTTAATGACTTGTGAATAAATGAGAGAAGGTACCATACTTACCATCCATTAGTAAGTAGAATACTAGTTTGCAAAGACAAATACTGTTATCATTTGTTACCTGTTTATTTCTGGACTTGCTGATTATTACTATGTCCCGTGCTGACATAAAGTGTTTGTGTCCGCAGCATTACACCCACCCCTCTGGGTGAAGGGAAGAGCACCACCACCATAGGTCTGGTCCAGGCCCTGGGAGCCCACATGAAGCTCAATGTGTTTGCCTGTGTACGACAGCCTTCCCAGGGGCCCACCTTTGGCATTAAAGGTGCAATAATGATTATGAATAATAAGCACTCGATGAGAGGTTGAACAGCTTTTGAGAAAACCCACTTTCTTTTTCACAATATCTTGATTGCATACCCTTTTTCCACAAGATGCAAACAAACAAAGAAACACCTGCACCATCACAACATACAATTCCTATAACTGGTATATTAAATCTGTAGTTTTGTCTTCTGCCTGCAGGTGGTGCTGCAGGAGGTGGATATTCCCAAGTCATTCCAATGGAAGAGGTACTGCAATGCTGTTTAACTGTTAAGAGTACTAGGCTGCTTGTGTAGAAGATACAAACTCAAAAGTTGGGTTAAATTAACAAGCCTGTTCGTTTTAGTTCAACCTCCATCTCACCGGTGACATTCACGCCATCACCGCTGCCAACAACTTGGTGGCTGCTGCAGTCGACGCTCGCATGTTCCACGAGGCTACCCAAACTGACAAGGTGGGTGGCCCTCATTTTGCCAGTGGTTTATAAATAAAAATACACATTTTGCAAGTTAATGGATGGTTTTATGTGTGTGTAGGCTCTGTATAACCGCTTGGTCCCGCTCAGTGGAGGGCAGAGGAAGTTCTCCCCCATTCAGATCAACCGACTGAAAGTAAGTGACGGCGTCGAAAGACTTGTTGGTTTGGACTTGAACCACAGAGTATGGCCACTTCTGACATTTCAAATGTTGTGTGTTTGTTAAAGAGACTGGGCATCGAAAAGACCGATCCCTCCACCCTGACCGAAGAAGAAATCACCCGCTTCGCCCGCCTGGACATGGACCCTAGCTCTGTCACCTGGCACAGAGGTATGAAAACCCTAAAGGCCAGGACACACCGGCCCGATAATCGGGCGTCGGACATCGTCGGAGAGTCAGGAGGGGGTGGGGACACAAATCTGTTTGGTGTGTTCGGTGACGTCGGCTGTCGTAGATGTCGTCGGGCTTCTTTTCAGCCGATTCAACATGTTCAATCGGCGTCGGGCAGTCTTTCAGCCGGAGCAATCTGATTGGTGTAGGGCTTGCCCGTCTCTGCTCTGCCACGGCAGCAGAGCATATATTAGTTTCACTTTTGTCAAATATGATTTAGGAAGCTATCGATAAAATTGGAGAATGTTCGGATTGTTATGTAGGCTAAACACAATCAGCACATAGCATTAGTCCGTGCATGACGTTTTCACATGTTTTCAGAAATAGTCAAGGTAGTTTGGGCGAGGAGCGGCCACAGGTGTGTGTGTGTGTGTGTGTGTGTGTGTCTGCAGCATGCATTCTCTCCGTTATAATGACAGCCATACATTATGATAACAGCTACTTAATGTCATCCGGCGCAAGCGGAGAACATACGGCAAGTCGGTATCGGCTCGGTGTGTTCTTCACATTTTTTCGACGGCGTCGGGGAGAATGGAGCTGCCTGAATCGGCAGACTCCATTTTCTGGCGACGGTCGGTAGTCGGACCGGTGTGTCCTGGCCTTAAGACTTGTCTGCCTCTTCTCAATCTGCCATATGTGTGTAAGTAATCAGGCTTAATGTACAATTAATACAATTTGCATGTGGTCCTGGTGTTTCAATTCAGTGTTGGATACCAATGATCGATTCCTGAGGAAGATCACGATTGGCCAGTCGCCGACTGAAAAGGGACACACCAGAGAGGTAAAGAGATGAGATTATGTTCAGTTAAAGATGCTGTGTTTTAGAAAATGTATTTGGCTCCACCTAGTGGTTGTAGCAAAAGCAAACTTCAAGTTTCTGGGAGTTTACGGCAACATTTTAAAAATAGTTTTCCTTTTTGTAAATACAATCTGTTTTCAAGCCCCATCTATAGTACACATGTCATTCTGCATCATTGTACATTAGACAACAGAAATGAGGTCCCTTAAGGAAATTTCTGCACTTCCATCTTCTCCCAATTTGCATATTGTACTGATGTTGATGATAAAGAGACGCACACTACACACCCCTCACACCTCTCCAATCTTCCAGGCCCAGTTTGACATCACGGTGGCCAGTGAAATCATGGCGGTGCTGGCCCTCACCAGCAGCCTGCAGGACATGCGTCAGCGTCTGGCCAAGATGGTGGTGGCCACCAGCCGCAGCGGAGAGCCCGTCACCACAGAGGACCTGGTCAGTGGACTGCAGTCTCTATCCTATACACGGATCCATTCATATTCCTTCTGTATGTGCGCTGTGGAGACCAGACCAGGCTCCCATAATGTCATTTTGTTCTCTCCGTAGGGTGTGAGTGGCGCTCTGGCGGTGCTAATGAAAGATGCCATCAAGCCAAACCTGATGCAGACCTTGGAGGTGGGTAAAACATACAGTGAGTCCAATATGTATTTGATCCCTTGCTGATTTTGCCGGTTTGCCCACTAATAAAGACATGATCAGTCTATAAATTTATGATAATATGTATTCAAACATGGAGAGACAGAATATCAAAAAAAAAATCCAGAAAATGAACCTAAGGAATATATATTAATTGATTTGTATTTCATTGAGGGAAATAAGTATTTGATCCCTTAGTATTCATTAGGAGTTCTGGCTTTTACAGACCTGGGGCCTCATTTATAAACGTTGCGTACGCCCAGAAGAGGGCGCACGCCAATTTCTAAGCAAATATTGGGATTTATAAAAACCAAACTTGACGGGAGATGTGCGGTCCTCCACGCAAACTCTGACCCATGCGTACGCACAGAAAGTGGAGAAAGGAGAAACGGCGACTCCGTCGGCACATGTATGAAGTGCGAGAACGAATGTGTTTGTGTAAAATTTATCCAGATAGGCCTATTATAAGCCATGTAGGTCTATCATATATTGGGAGTTCCTTTGCAAAACGGATGAAGCCATTCTTACAACTAATGAACAAATGCCTCCACGGATTTTTCCATGGAGTGATACCAACAAAAACAAAACGAATTAGGATCTTAAATAGCCTACAAACGGAGACATATGAGTGCAAATAAAAACAAAATAGCAACGTTCGAATAAGCTCTGCAGTTATTAAAGAATAACCTATCTGCATGTTGTGGAATTAATTCTGATAATATTGAGGTGGAATACAGCCTATTACTTTTACACTGACGCTGTTCTCGATGCCTCAGTCAGGCAGACAGGAGTGCACCTTCATACACTAATGATAAGCCATACTGTAGGCCTACATCACATAGGCTACTGTGATTTTTTTCACGGCTTTTAGTCCGTTTTATTTATGTGTTTTTCTTTGTGTTGAAGCACGTCGCAATTGTGTTTTGAAAGGGACTGTGAAGTTTATTATTAACCCTCCGCCGCCCGTCACTGCCCCGGGATGAATTCTCCGAATCTGTATCTCATGGGGGGTCTCAGTGCCCCCCGCTCGTGGCACAAACACTGTTGTGTGAGTGAGGATATGCACTTGTTTGCGTCCACTTTTATGTCGGATCACTTCTTTTTATTTCGGCCACAGCGTTCACAGAGATCGCCACAGGCTGCACTCTATCGCCTTTACGCTCACACTGCCACCAAACTATATTTTCCCTGTTCGCCACTTCTCCAACGGGTACTTCGGGGTGACCTCAGTGATCCACACCGTGTGGAGTTTATTTTTCCATTTCCCTTTCAGTCGGCAATTGCCACTACCGCCTTCATGCACTCAGTAAATGATATTAATTCGGGCGTGTCGATGACTATGTATGGGTAAATATGGGCGGTATGTGAAGCCCGCAAAGGCTGCGCCACATTTAGAGTTGATTGTGATTTATAAAGGGAAACAGGCGTAGGACGTGAGTGCGCGCTGTTTTATAAATCCGAATATTTTTGTTCGCACGTACATCCTACATTTCTTCCGTACGCCAGCTTCCACGTGAATCCCACGCAAAGCTTTATAAATGAGGCCCCAGGTAGACACTCCCAATCGACTTGTTACCTGAACTGAAGCCACCTGTTCTCACTAATCACTCGTGTGAAAAACACCTGTTCACAGAATCAGACAATCAGACAGATTCCAAACTGTTCACCATGGGGAAGACCAAAGAGCTGTCTCAGGACCTCAGAGTCAGGATTGTTGATCTCCACAAAGCTGGAATGGGGTACAAAAAGATTAGCAAGGTGTTGGATTTGAAGGTAACAACCATTGGTGCAATTGTAAGAAAATTTAAAAAGCATAACATGATCATCAACAGACCTCGGTCCGGTGCTCCTAAGAAGATTCCACCTCGTGGGGTAGCAATGATTCTGAGAACGGTCAAAAATCATCCTGCAACCACTCGGCAGGAGTTGGCAAATGACCTGAAGGCAGCTGGGACCACAGTTTGCAAGGAAACAATAGGCAACACTTTGCGCAGCAATGGGTTAACATCCCGCAGTGCCCGAAAGGTACCCCTTCTCAAGAAGGCACATGTGGACGCGCGCCTTAAGTACGCCAATGATCACCTGAAAGATGAACCAAGTTATTGGGAGAAAGTTATGTGGTCGGACGAGACCAAAATTGAGCTTTTTGGCCTCAATTCTACCCGTCATGTGTGGAGGAAAAAAAATGCTGCTTATGACCCCAAGAACACTGTGCCCACCGTCAAGCATGGAGGTGGAAGCATAATGTTTTGGGGGTGTTTCTCCGCCAAGGGTACAGGGCCACTTCACCGCATCACTGGGAAGATGGATGGAGCCATGTACCGTACAATCCTGAAGGACAACCTCCTCCCCTCTGCCAGGAAGCTGAAAATTGGCCGTGGTTGGGTCTTCCAACATGATAATGACCCGAAGCACACAGCAAAGGCAACAAAGGATTGGCTCAAGAAACATCACATCAAGGTCATGGAATGGCCCAGCCAGTCACCGGACCTCAATCCGATCGAAAATCTATGGAGGGAGCTGAAGGTCAGAGTGGCCAGGCGACAGCCCACCAACCTTCATGATTTAGAGAGGATCTGCAAAGAAGAGTGGGCCAAAATTCCACCTGGTGTGTGTGCTAAACTTGTGGTTAACTACAAAAAACGTCTCACTGCTGTGCTTGCAAACAAAGGCTTTGCCACTAAGTATTGAGTGTGTTTGGCCAGAGGGATCAAATACTTATTTCCCTCAATGATATACAAATTAATTAAAATATATTCTTTAAAGTTATTTTCTGGAATTTCTTTTTGATATTTTGTCTCTCCATGTTTGAATACATATTATCATAAATTTATAGACTGATCATGTCTTTATTAGTGGGCAAACCGGCAAAATCAGCAAGGGATCAAATACATATTGGACTCACTGTACCTGCACTTTTTCCACTGATTTGATGGACTTTGTGTCACTGTGAGTCCCATCTGAATCCACAGGGAACCCCTGTGTTTGTCCATGCCGGCCCGTTCGCCAACATCGCCCATGGCAACTCCTCCATCCTGGCTGATAAAATAGCTTTGAAGATGGTCGGACCCGACGGTTTTGTAGGTAAGCGGATCTCTTTTAAAAAAAAAACAATATTTAACTATTCCGCCTGTTCTGGTACTGCAGTGTTGATAGTACCAGGGAAAGTGTATGTCACAGCTGTGATTCTGTTACTACCCTGGGAACTGTGCCCCAACAGTGACGGAGGCTGGCTTTGGCGCTGACATCGGCATGGAGAAGTTCTTCAACATTAAGTGCCGCTACTCAGGCCTGAGGCCCCATGTGGTGGTGCTGGTGGCCACTGTCCGAGCCCTGAAGATGCACGGGGGAGGACCAACTGTGAGTTTTCCTTCAGCGTCCTAATATAACAAGATAATTACTTCAGTGGTTTTTATTTTGATAAAAATGTTTTGCATTTCTCCAACAATTCTGGAAACTGCATCAATCATCCACACAATCACAATGAATGTATCCTCTGTACCAAACTCTTCCTCACACTAATGGGAGAGTAATTACATTTCTCGCTGAGTTAGACGTCAAAAAAGCAGTACTCATTCACATTCTCACGTTGTCATCAATCGCACAGCTTCTTAATTGTTTGTTTGTTTGTTTTTGGTTCAGGTCACTGCTGGGATGCCCCTGCAAAAGGAATACATTGAGGAGGTAAATCATAACAGCAGCGTACCAATAATGTAATATTTATGTTAAGTGACCACGTTCTGTTTAGCAGCTGTAGATTAATGTCAGGTAATCCACACATTATTAGTTTCAAGTACAGTCACTTGTCAACTGTGCATCACATGACAGCACTTCAAACAAAAGCTTCATCTATGTTAAGGCATACTGTAAACCCATATTTAGTCCCATCAGATTTGCTTCTTTACAAACCTTGAGCAAAAGAAGTGTGTCCATGTGTCCCTGTATGTAGAACCTGGAGCTGCTGGAGAAGGGCTGCAGCAACATGAGGAAGCAGATCGAGAACGCACAGCACTTTGGCGTGCCAGTGGTGGTGGCTGTCAATGGTTTCAAGTAAGCGATGGGTGACTGAAATGGGCTATAAAGCATATGACTGAAAACACAAAGATACCAGTTTCCCCTTCTTTCCTTTTGGATGGAAGCTTCTTGCATTTTTTTTTTATCTCTTACAAGCGTTTTGTTGACCCATCCTGCAGGACAGACACTGAGGCTGAGCTGGACTTGGTCTGCAGCGTGGCCAAAGCTGCCGGAGCCTTCGACGCCGTGCGCTGCTCCCACTGGGCCGAGGGGGGAAACGGTGCCGTGGCCCTGGGGCAGGCTGTGCAGAGGGCCTCAGAGGCCCCCAGCAACTTCAAGTTCCTCTATGATTTGGAGGTATGTTTGGTAGCATTTTTTTTTTTTTTTTTCTCTTCTTCTTCAATTTACTAGGTATTCCAAAATAGGTTCAGTTTAATTATGTGAACATTTCCCATTAAAAATAAAAATGTATCTTTGTTTTGTCTGTGAAGGGTAATAAAAATGTTAACTGAAGATAAGAATGCTGTTCTCATCTTTTGCTAAGAAATGCCATCTTGTTGCACAGGCATCCATTCTGTCATGGAAAATAATTAAGAAACAGCCTCCCTGAACTGAAACTTAAATGAACATAAGGACTACACTGACGGCAGCGTGTATATTTTTGATCCCTCCCTAGCTTTCCATTACTGATAAGATTCGAATAATCGCCCAGAAGATCTACGGAGCGGACGATATTGAGCTTCTCCCGGAGGCTCAACACAAGGTGGAGCTGTACACCAAACAGGTAAGCATTTCTCCTAGTGTCTCCTATGTGTTTGTGTCCGTCTTTTTGAGCCGGCTAGCGCTGCTAAAGAAAATCGTCCCAACATGGAAATGGAGAATGCTTGATTTTTTTTTTTCTTTGTTCCCTCCTCTGCTCTCAGGGTTTCGGCAATCTGCCTATGTGCATGGCAAAGACTCACCTGTCGCTCTCCCACGAGGCAGACAAGAAGGGCGTGCCCACAGGGTTCATCCTACCAATCAGGGACATCAAAGCCAGTGTGGGCGCAGGCTTCCTGATCCCACTGGTCGGCACGGTACGTTTCAAACAAACGATGCACCATTAAACTGCGTCACAATGGCCATATTTTCTACATTCATTTTCTTCATCCTTCTGGACTGGAATTCTACTGATAAAACCAAGAGTTTCCTATCTAGGAATGCAATTTAAGATTACCATTATTAATAAATAAGTACAGAAATGATTTAATGTAAAAAATGTGCTTAATGTTTGTCTTTATAACTCGGACCCCAAGAATTGCTTTAATGTTATTTATGTACTGTATGTACATGACAGTACACAGTATGCTAGTGTATGAACGGCCAGCATAGACGAAGTGGGTAGGAAGCTTGCCTCTGGAGTGCAGGGTCGGAGGTTCAATTCCCCGCCTACCCGCCACATGTCGAAGTGTCCCTGGGCAAGACACTGAACCCCACATTGCTCCCGATGGTTCAGAGAGCGCCTTGCATGGCAGCTACTGCCATCGGTGTATGAGTGTGTGTATGAATGGGTGAATGTGGTAAGATATGTAAAGCGCTTTGGGGCTGAGAAAATCGTCTAGAAAAAGCGCTATATAAGTCAAGTCCATTTACCATATAATATCTGTCAGTCATTAAGGCGACTTTGTCTTGCTGTTCCTCTCAGATGCCCACCATCCCTGGTCTGCCCACCAGACCTTGTTTCTATGACATTGACCTGGACCCTGAGACTGAGCAGGTTAACGGGCTCTTCTAAAGCGGGATGCTCTACTGTGTGCTGGTAAGGAGTGTTTAAGACACTCAGATACCATTCTCATATTGTTGGCTGGCGCAGATAACTGTTAATATCTTGCCTTTGTGTTTTGTCCCCCCCACTGTATAGACGCGGTCCAGCATCTTTACATTACTGAGCCTTAATGAAATGTGATGGACTAATAACTGGAAGAGCCTTTGATTGTCTGCTGTTGCTATTTGTTGCATTTGAGTCAGACTCTGACATCTGTAAATAATTGATTTGCTTTGCGCTTGTGGCTCCAGAAAAAAAAAAGTGAATCACAGAACAGTCTGAAGAGTACTTTTGACCATTCTTGCCGTTACATTTCTTGTTGCACATTCATAAGCCAAACTTGTATTCCCCCAATGACAATAATAAGCCTAGACGGTTACAGTGGCAGATCTGGAGTCTTGTATGAACTGTTTAGTTTGTGTGCACTACAACAAGAGCATCTTCTCCAGGCCACTTTCTTAAGCAATCCACTGAAACTGCTGTGCCTTTTGTATAATTGTCTTATTGAACATAAAAAGACTGAAAATATAGATAATACTGCCTTACAAAAAAGTTTTCTAATTATTATTTTTTAACAATCTTATAAATCTTGCCCTTCAAATGTCCTGTTTTTTCCTGTCCTGTATTCTAACTGAAGACTTCGCTGTCTAAACACTGCTGTGAAACATTGTCAATCAGTCTTTTTCCACTGTTCGTTAAAAAATATCAAATAAAGCATCTGTGATAAAACACACAGCAACATTTTTGCATTGTGGGAGTTATTTTTTTTAAACTCGATTTATTCAAATGCTTTTTCTATTTTGAAAACGTAATTTTTTATGGAAAACTAATGCGTTTTTCTTCAATAGCTTCCCCTTAAAGTGATCCACTGACTTCAAAGCAATACAAGAAATTATATGTAATACAATTGATTATTGTCAGGGGATTCTTCAGGTGAAATGAATAAAAGAAAATTTGAGCAATGTCATGCAGGATTGCACAATGATTCAGGTTGACTGAAATTCTATTGAGCAGGTGGAGGAGATGGTGCGCCTAAAGTTGAATGCCATTGATAACAAAGAGGAGGGAAGTATGAGTCCTCTTAGAAAATAATTGCATGGAAAAGTATTCTTAAGTGGTTGAGGGCCCCCAGAGGTCTTAACAATGTTGCTCAGTTTTTGTTACATTATTGTCAATACTTTTTAGACACTGGGTCTCATGAACTGGAAGCTATTGAAGAAAACCCCATGGATTTTCAATAAAATTGTTAATAAAAATTGAATACTCCCCAAAATCCCATTTAAAGAGTTGTATAATGTGTGTCCTGTGTGGTACTATTTTATGGAATAATTTGGCGACTGTCACATAATGTGAATACAATTTATTTATTTTGTATTAAATTATTTAAAGATAAATTAATTACAAATAAGCAATCAAAATAAATGTGCTGCATTACCCACATTTTGTATAATTTTGATATAATTTTAAATAACATAACCCAGTTAGCATAAAGGTATTAAACGTGTTAGTAGATAATTTCCTCATGCTAGAAATCCCCTCAGAGAGAACTGCGACACAGGGTGCAGCAGTGAGAGCCAACAGTGTGACTCATTCTCAATTCACCATAATGCTGCTGCAGAGACTGGCCTGGGAAAACAAAATACCATTCCAGCAACAGGTTATGCTGCTATTGTGCAGAACTGACACATAGATGCATCTAATGGGGGTTTTATGTCATTAGAGCAACCGTGAGCTAAAGATGGCAGCAGTTGGAGAAAGGGCTTTTTCCATATAGAGACATGTTGCAATAAAATCGGCACTGAAACAGTTTAAAGGTAAACATGCCGTATAACTCTGCCCATCTGTATCGTAATATAACACTGAGCGGCTCATCGTGAAGAAAAAGAATAATGTTTGCCTCTGGGATGAGAGAGTTCTCACTAAAATGCCTAATGAGTAGTATTTTGACCTTAGTAAGTTTTTTTTCCCCCCACAAGTGATACTTTCCTGCCTTTTGCTAATCTGTAATCTTTTATCTGTGGGAACCAAATAGGCCACCCCATTAACCTCCCATTCCTGCCATTGTCTGGGCAATGTGTTCATCTTTTTTCTGTTTTGGGATACAATTAAGCCTCAGTGTAGTCATTATTTTACTAAACACACATACAGTTTGGAACATGCAACTTGAAATACAACACTGACAAAACGGTAAAGTGATAAAGTGTTGTCATTCTGGGAAATAGTTGCCTATACCACTTTCATGTTTACAGTATCTGGCAAAAGTGAAGCTACAGACAGCTCACTAATTAACCATTTATATCTTATTTGTTTAATCCGTTTGTTTCACTGAGTATTTGGGTTTTATTGAAATGAACCCAATCAGTTTTTTCTTCATATTAGTGTAATATTGATGTAAGGGTTGTTTGATTTGTATCGAATGCCTATCATCCTGACTTCTAATGGCTTCATCCTACACGGAAGTTCTCCATATAGTTATTTGCCACATGATGTTGCTGTCATGGCTGAACTAATTATGAAAAATCCCACATCATCATATTCCTCTCTGCTCTTTGGAACACACCCCTACACAGTCATGAGCCGACTGCAAACAAAACACTTCAGACACTGAATTATATAGAAGTCTGCAGGGATCATGTGATGTATGTGAAGAAATAAACAAAAACAAACAGCTTTTTGTATGGATTCATTTATTGGAGATGTATTCAACTCTGTCCAATCATTATCACACAAACGTTAGATTCAAGGATTAGGCCGATTCATCATTTACGACCACCACCACCACCACGTCCACCACTATGTTTCTCTTTCATTTCGTCTCCTTTTCCCCTTCCCTTTCCGCCTCCCTTTCTGTCCTGTAAACAACCACAAAAACAATTGAATGAATTAGGGCTACACATACATGGCTGTTATAGTATTCATTCAAAAAGGATGCAAAATGCCCACCTTTTTTTGTCTTCCTCCTTCCTGAAAAAGATAATGTCAAATGATTACACAAGCGCTATGAATGTCGAAGCACACGTTTAGGGAAATTAAAGATGTCTTACTCCATCAGACTCGGATGAGCAGCTATCCTCCTCCTTCTCTTTCTCCTTCTCCCCTCCACAGTCTGGCTTTCCCTTGCATTTTCCTAAGAGGGAAACAACTGCATAAGTACACATGTTTCCATGCTGTCTAAATGGAAGCACCTTGACCCAACATGATCCCCCTTTGCAGCCTCTGATGGAAAGTCAAATAACAAAATAAAAAAGAGGAAATGAGAGTGACATAGATGCAAACTGTTTTTTTTGTCAATTACACAATAAAACGTGCTCATGTTAATTTGGGTATTGTGCATTTACATATAATATATAATATAAACTGTGGAAAGATGTTGATCATTTTATTTTTGCAAATTTCACCCTTTATTATCGAAATATCATATTCTGCTGCCATGATTATAGTGACAAAGAAGAATATGCTTTTTCCTCATTAAAATAATTTTGTGTTTTTCAATTGTGCTTGAGTTCAGCACAGAAAACTCTTTCAAAGCATTGTTCAAAAACATGACAATCAATCAAAGAGACTTACCTTCACTCATTTTGTATTATTGACTGTATCAGAAAAAAAGAAAGAAAGGTAGGTAGGATCTTAAAATTTGAATCATTACGTGTAGCAGTCCTTACAAGTAACCAAAGATATGCACTACGTACCTGGTACAGCAATCCAAATGACTCGTGCCCTGCTCTGTCCGTAGGCCTATTTATGAGGTGCCACCGCCCCCTGCAAGGAAACAACAACCCATGTCAAATGTGCCAGTTTGATAATTGCAGGGGCCAAGGCAGGTAAGATTTGGGTGTGGCACAGGGAAACAACTAGCTGGGTTTTTTCCACTGAGCAGTTCGGATGTTATTGACAGTTCCCCCTCAGTCTTGGCACAGACACTTAAACAGGTGCGTAAACCAGAGCGGTATCTGTGGTGAAACAAACGGGCAGACTCTTGTTCTACTTACTGTATATGAATCACCAAACCTTTTCACAATACTGTATATATATACAGTAGATCTATACATATATATATTTGTTTTCTTTTTTACAATATTATTATTATTATAGTTCAGATTAGGAATGGTTCAGGAATTGTAAAGGCGACTAAACCCACATTAAAAATGCAGACTGTGAGCACCATGTTATTGAATACATTTTGGAACAAAACATATTTTATTATGATTACAAATCTGCTTCTTCTTCAAAGTAACTCAAATAAATGTAGAAAGTGCAATATGTGCCTCTGAAATAGTAACTAAGTATAAGTAAAAAAAATAAAGAATGTGAGTTGGCTATGAGGAAGAAAGAACAACAGCCATAAGCGGTCACATGATTGATTTCCCCATGCTGTGCACATTTAACAGCCAACACCTAAAATAGTTCAGTGAATAAACGCCCATATTATAATGTCCTTTAATGATCTGTATTTTGTTTAGTGAACTGCAGACGTGGCTCTATGTCGTGTCAACCTGGTGATCACAGAGACATTTAGGATTTCAATCAGTGAGGCTTAACTTAAATAGGCACAAAGGCGTGGCACCAGCAATGTAGCTTATCATTTAATTTTTTTCTAAACACGCACAAACTTGTGCTTTTATATTGTAGTGTTTGAAACTTTACTTTAGATGCGAATAACCTCACCTGTAGAAACCCTGCCTGGTCGCATTCATTGCTATTCATTCCAGTGCGAGCAAAACCAGCAATAATTTCAAGTCAAGTTCATAACATTTAGTTTGTATAGATTTCTCACAGAAAAATGTATGAGATCTATTTAAATTTTTGAAGGTTTGTCGATAGTTTTATTTTACCATCAGAAACTTGTACCATTTCATGATGCAAGAGAACACAATGACAGTATGGTGAGGACCATAGATATATATAGAACATCTATATCTATGGTGAGGACCATGGGAAGGCAGGAGACAAAAATTATGTAGCCTACTCCAAGATTTCTATTGGATCATTGTTTGTGTTCATTAATTTCATTTAAATCTCATATTATTTTTTTATTACATTATTGATTGATTTATTCCTGTTTATCTGAGTTTGACAGCAGTTCTAGGTTGCCTACAGTCTGCAGCTCATTGTACTTGTCAAGGCTACTGAAGTGACAACCATAGCCGTGTCGTGGAAACCAGTTTATCTAGTGCAGATGAGTGTTGGCAATTACCAGTTGACACAATGTTCAAGTTCTCAGTTAGATCTTTTATTGCTTGCAAGCAAGAGCCATCATCAGCATTCACAAGGAGGACTGCAGATATGATTTATAGTATTCAGGGTTAACACACACGATTGCATATACCACAACATGACATCTCAATCATATACATACTAGGACACAATCTTAGTCTCCAATATCTAATATATCAATCATAACAACCTTGCTTTTTCAACCGTCTAAGGTCAGAACTGTTTTACAATTAGATTAGCCTACTTGTATTTCGTTTCACAACAAAACATAGGCCTATGGCAATATTACAAATACACACGTTTATAATATTAATTTACAGACGCTATGAATATTGGGCTAATGTTGGGCTCTAATTTAGGAGAGCAGGCTAGAGAGATGGCCTCACCTCAGGAGTATGCACTGTCCGTCATGTGTTGGAGGCTCCAGTTGACAAAGGGTTTGGCGCCACCCAGCGGACATGGCGTGAAACAGCCGTTTGTACCAGCTGTTGCAGTTTTCTCGAACCCAGCTAATGTGGTGGTTTACACGCACGCACGCACGCGCACACACACACACACACACACACACACACACACACACACACACACACACACACACACACACACACACACACACTACTACTTTGATATATAAAATATCATATCTAAATCATGGCTGTGTTTATTTCACAGAGGGTAAAATGTTGCTACATGTCCATGGATCAAATGTGGGAAAGACCGTTTACTGGACCTTGAATGCATGTCGAGGTCATGGCCCCCGTGATTGGCTCAAGCAAGCACCATTGTGACCATGGGGCTCGCGCGAGACCCTCATTCACAAGTGGGTAACGTTACACAGCTTATAGATGGATGGAAACAGACTTAATTTGGTATTATGGTAAAGATGAAACAGTCAAATTAACTGTAAAACGATGATATACAAATATGTGAAAGTCAACTTCATTTGTGAGAAGGATACAATCAGTATCGCCTGCTACCTTTCTGTATAGGTCCATAGCTACAGCGAGACATAGCTTAGCCTACTTTTGGGTTTTGCTAGTTGAGAGAAGTGGTCCCTCAAATATTTGACGGGATAATCATAAAATTCTGTACATTCAATTTGTAAAAACGTAACCCTTATCAAACCCTAACATCCAGTCAACATTTAGGTTTGCCCAATTTATTAATTACAAAATAAGTGCCAGACTATCAGCCCTGACGCTAGCTGCTCTTTGTTTACTAGCAAGCAAATGTTAGCAATAGCAAGCTAACTACCAAGATGTAAGAACATCCGGATGTTTAACATCTTTTAAATACATTCTATATTATGCTGCCTTCATTTGCTCCTAACCCATAGCACCACTGTGCCAGTATACAATCTCACAGAGCAGTTAGCATCCCTGTAGAGACTTGTTGATTGATTTTTTTTTAAATTATAATAATAGGCTAAATGTAAGGTTGATTCTAATAAGACGCCTTCACTGCAGCTGCCTTTCATAAACACAATCACGATATATTACTTTCGTATCTCACCATCAGTTACAGGTATTAATACTACACTAGATATACAGCTATAGATGTAGAGATAAAGTTTCTAGGCCTATATTTCACCAACACATCAACCAGACGCATTTATTTTAATTTCTTACATTGACAACTCTAAAATAACTAAATACTTGTACTCTAAAATATTTGGTAAAGAGCTTTTGCTCATTAGCAGGATTGATCCAAGCAGAATGTCAACTATGTGGCTGAAAGCGTAGCTCAGACTGGTAACTATCAGAGATGTGTTTGTTCCCACAGCGCTCTGGAAATCGCAGAGCAGTGACGCTGAGTCTGCTGCTCTCCTTGGGACGCCTGTGGCATTTGTCTGCAGGGCTGCCTGTTTGCTGCATGTCGTTAGCGATCACACTTTGCTTTGGCAATGGCAGCATGCCATGCATGAAGAATTGTGGGAAGTTTCGACAGGCAAGGGCCCCCCCCAGTCTGTAGGAAGCGTCCTTAGTACTCCAAACATGTACTCTGTAGAGGAGTCGCAGCTGTTGAGACCACAGTGAGAACAAAAACTAGCCTACTTGCATCTCATTTAGGATGTCTGGATTCATATAGTGCCATGTTGATGATTTTTTAAAGACTTGACACCTGTCCACAGTGCCAAAACCACAAGTAACTGGTTGACTGACCATGGTACTGTGTTGATTGGCCAGACAACTCTCCTGACCTGAACCCAATAGAGAAACTACGGACTATTGTCAAGAGGAAGATGATACACACCAGACCAAACAATACAGACGAGCTGAAGGCCACTATCAAAGCAACCTGGGCTTCCATAACACCTCAGCAGTGTCACAGACTGATAGCATCCATGCCACGCCGCATTTAGGCAATAATTCATGCAAAAGGGGCCCAAACCAAGTACCTAGTACATATGCATGATTATACTTTCTAGAGGGCCGACATTTCTGTATTTAAAATCCTTTTTTTATTGATTTTATGTAATATTCAAATTTTCTGAGATTTTGAATTTGGGGTTTTCATAAGCTGTAAGCCATAATAATCACAATTATAACAATTAAAGGCTTGAAATATCTCACATTGAATGTAATGAGTCTATATAATATATTAGTTTCACCATTTAGGTTGAATTACTGAAATAAATGAACTTTTGCACGATATTCAAATTTTTCGAGTTTCACCTGTATTTCACATGAGAGATGTGAAAGCACCCAGGCAGAACAACACCAACTGCATATTTTAAAATCTGCAAACATTCTCATCAAAAACAAAAAAAAATTCTCAAACTTTTCATATGCTTATCAAACACTTTTATTCACCACAAATTATGAGCACAAATAAAGATGTATTTATACCTGTTAACATTTGGCTTTAGTGAAAAAACTAATCAGATGAGATAATGGATACAAAACGTTTACCATACTGCCACTCCAGCATTTTAATAGGAAACATTTTTTTTTCTTCTTTTTCTGAGGCTGCAAAGCACGTGGTCCCTCATATTTACTTAAACAGGAAAAAAAACTTTCAGTGTGGTCTCAATTTAGCACTTGTCCCAATTTGATTTGAAATTCACAGGGTGCGTACTACGTGGGGAGGGGGCACAGTATTTAACCAGCATGCTTTGAGCTGAGGATAAGTGAGGAGGGGAAAGAGCAAGTGCTTTAGAGAGCGAGTGAGAGAGCATATGTGCAGGAGGGTGGAAGGGTTGGAGGGAGAGAGAGAGGGAGAGGACCAGCGGATGGGTGCTGTGGAATCGGGTTAACAGGGGAGCTCTGTGCATTCGTCAGACGTCTTGGCTGCTTGCCCAACTTGGTTCATTGTGATCGAGGCATGATCGTCGACTCCAGGCAGCCCTCTCTGCCGCCCTGGCTGCCTCGCGTCTGGACCCAGCCCGGCTCCCACCGCTGACATGGAAAGACCTGTGAGTGCCTGCTCCCCCCTCTCTCTCTCTCTCTCTCCCTCTGTGGTATTAGGTTCCCCCCTTCTTTATCTTCTCCTGCTCTGTCGCAGATTTATCCGTGGCTACATGCAGCGTTTCAGTTATGTCTCTGGCTCCTTCTCTCCCCTGTTGTAGCTCCCGTAGGTGGGTTGGGGAGGGAAACCTTGGCAGCTTTCTATCTGCAGGGCCCCCCTCTTCCTCCTGCAGTCTGCCTGCCTGTCCGGGCATGGTCGCTGTCCGCTGGCAGACCCACACTACGTCTCTTGTGTGTTTTGTGTATGTGTGTGTGTATGTTAGCCTTGCAGCTGAGCAGGCACAGAACTGGCCAGCCGAAAACCCAGATGGGTACTACTACTGTTCCCCCACTTCGCGGACTGCGGGGATCACTCACAATCTCCGCCATTTGGCCTAACTGAGATCGGGGAGTCGGCAGTGTGTCTCTCCCTTGCGCCTATTCTTGGTGGTATGTCCTCATCATGGTCTGTTGTGTTTGGATACCCTGACAACTAGAAGCTGTGAGGTAGCCACTTTCCAGCGGGCCGGGCCGCGTCTAGGAGTGAGTCCCAACTTTTTTTTTTCTCATGCTCTCTGTGTGATGGCAGGTTGGAACCATCTGCCTTCAGGGTGTGTGGTTTTTGTTGTTGTGTGAAAAGTCTTTGCTGATAACCATTTAGAAAGAAATGGTCCAAACTTTCTGATGTGCTCGCCAGCCATGACTCATCATGCTGTTGCTAGTAATACTGTATCACATTAAAGCAGAATTGACTCTCTTGTCGTCACTGGGGCAACCATGGATGTTGACTGACTAACTTTGACATATCTGCTTGACTGCTTCCTGCAAGTGTCTAGAAGGGTTGACCTCTCCCAATAATGTATGCAGAGTGTGGAGAGTGGGAAGTGAATTGTGTTTTTTTCACAGCTTTAACAAGCAGCAGTGGCGACTTTTGGTTTTTGACGGCGTTGTTGTCACCTCCCCTCATCTGTGAGTAACAACAGATGATGCCAGCATTGATTCAAAGCTGGAAACGCTTGTTTTAACTGATAGAGTTGAGATCTCCTTATTCTTTGACAGTGATTGTCAGTAGTTTGAGTCCCATAGTCTCATTTGTGTGCTGAATGAAATCCCTCTGATGATATGATAAATGTATCCCACAGCTGTGAGGCTTGCAATAAGCCAAGAACCAAACTCATAACTTATGTTTCACATCACTCTCTGTGATAAATCCCACAGATTACTGTTAAAACCTTTAGTATCATCTCATTGCCTGAGGCTTGTATCGTTGAAACACTGAGCTGCCTTGTGACCAGTCCTCGTGCCAGCATTTCATTTACACTGCTTTACCAATTTAAATAGTTAGTAGAAAAGTTCAGCATCTTGGGAAACAAGCTTGTTCCCTTTCTTGCCAATTTAGAGAAGAGTTAGATGAGAGGGTGATACCACTGTCTTATCTGTTTGTTAAAAATGAAGCTATAGCCAGCAGCTGCCTTGCCTAGCTTAGCATAAAGACTGGGAAATGGGGGGGACAGCTAGCCTTGCCCTATCCAAAAGGAACAGGTGTTCCAGAATCCACTTACAAGCACATTTTTAGTAAGTGGATTATTATAAGAAGAAGAATCTAAGATAACCTGCTGCTAGCTGTAGCTTAAAGGTGCAGTATACGATTCTGGAGAAAGCTGGTCAAATCTCCTCACGATCCGCTACCTGTCTGTACTGTGTGTGCGCTTGAAGTAAAATCCAGTGTTTATACACAGCTTAGGCTCTGTAAACAGGTATGTTGCTAGCTACGGTGGGCCTGTTTGTTTACATACCCTTTGTTTACATAACCGTTTACAGAGCCCAGGCTATATTATAACACCATTTATATCAGCGCACACACAGTACGAACAGATAGCGGATCTCGACGAGATAGTCGCTGATTTTGTCAAAAAGTGATTTTGACAACAAGTGCTCTCCAGAATAGCTGATTCCACCTTTAAATCAAAGCTATCCTAAGATGGACCAAATTGGAAAAGGAAACATTCAATCAATGTGGGTTTAAGGAAATGAGATGTACGTGTTATGTTATCCAAATGCTGCCTGTTTTAGAATATTTGAGCACATTTATTCAACTCAGCAGCTCTCTTGTACACGTTTGCAGTTGGTACATGCTAAAGAGAGGGCTACTGGAAAGCAACTGTTAACACGCGCCTAGTTGCTGTTCCGTGAGAGCACATGGAGATTTTAGGTATGGAGCCTCTTGTCGTGTGAAGAGGCATGCCCGTGCTCACCGCATTGGGAAGTTTAGGATGCTCTGCATATGCATTCTCCCTGTGTAACCGAGCCTCCCCTAATGAATGCTCCATCTGTGGTGGGTGTGAGGGCGGGTTAGTGTTGTGTGTTATCGCAGCACATGCAGGGCTTTGACAGCCTACAGACTAAAGTGCCTCCATCACAACAAGTATTTAAAAACCCTCACGTACCAAACGTTTGCATGCAATGTCTGCTTATATTTGTAATCATTGCTTTATTATTCTTGAATCAGATAGCAAATTATGTAAGTCAGAGGGTTGAGAGTTTGACACAGTTTTCGTAAGGAAAAGTTATTGTACAGCTTTTTGTGTTTGGACTATATACTGTTTTATTGTATGAATGATCTGATGTGTCTCTTGTCAGACCCCCAGTGACATGTTGCCCAAGAGGGATCAAGAGAGGGACCTGGAGCTGGACAAGAAGATCCAGGCTCTCCGCAGAAAGAACGAAGTGCTCATGAAGAGGTACAAGGTAAGGACAAATGCTCGCAGGCAGAGTAGTGTCTGACTGGTGGCCGTCATCAGGTGTACAAATGCAGGTCTTGGGGCCTGTGAAAAGCCTGCAGCTCAATCAGGCTTCCTGAATAGTTTCTTGTTTTCGTTGTGTTTCTCGTAGGAGGTGGAGGAGGACAGGAAAAGGGCAGAAGAGGAAGGAATGGCGCTGCAGGGCTCCAAGGGCAAAGCCGACGATCTTACCATCACAATCAGCAAGTCCACCACCAGTGTGAGTTTTTCCACACGAGGTGACGGACTTAAAGTACTCCATGACTAACTAATGCCTCACACCACTGCAGTTGTTGCTGCCAGCACATAGCCACAGATGCTTCTGAGGAAAGGATGCTATACTAACTACATGAATATTTAAAAAAAAAATGTCTTGTCTTTGGTTAGCAGGATAATCGAGTGGTGGTGACAAAGCCGTTCAACAGTGGTTCACCAGCTGAGAAAGGACAGCAAGAGGCCGGGAACGACAGGGGGGGAGAGGGCCCTCCGCAGGGTGCTGGCCGAGGCCACAGGAAGCAGCTAATGGTCACCATGGCAGGCAAAAAGGTAAATACCGTGCAGTGCCGATTTCTGCCTCACATGGCAAGAAAAAAGAAAGGAGAACCCAAAACCGCTGTGGTTTTACTGTAATAATCAGACGTAAAACAACGAAGCAAGTCTTATAAAAGTCTTATTCAAATCAATAAGTGCACCACGCACTGTATTACGCATTGTATTAACTAGGTAGAAAACAAGTATGAAAACTTGCAAATAAAGCAGCAGCACCCTTTGGAATGATTGATATGGCGCATACATTTTATTCCATAAGCTGATTTTATTTATTTATTTTATTTTATTTTATTTAACCTTTTTTTCATACAGGTGATCTCATTGAGACACTGGGTTTCATTCTCAAGAGATACCTGGTCAGGCAGCAAAGTTCAGACACACAGGACAATAAGCACAGAGACAACAAAAAAAACGTATGCATCTCATACTAAAATGCTTTGTTCAATGTGAGGAAAAAGAAGAAAAAACATGATATATTTTATTTGTGTATATAAATATATAATATGTGTTTTACTTCATGTTTCCATAAAGATTACTTTATATTTTATGACTTTAGGTTTCTAGTTTTCAGTGTACTCTTCAGCGCTTGAATTTGGCCAATTTGTGATGACCGTTACTTAGTCAGTGCATCAAGTTTCAGTTTAATCAAAGAACTCAAGGTGTCGTCAGCACATTTAGCTGAATATACCTTTAAAGCTTTAAGCCTACATCTACACTGGAACATCAGTGAGCCACTGCATGGCATTGAGCTAACATGTGCAAGATATGTTTGCTGTGTTTAGCATCTTAGTAGAGTGTTTTAGCATGCAAGCACAAAATACAGCTGGCACTGGTCGGAAGGCCGGTAGTTTTGCAGGTATTTCATCTGACGTAATGATTTGGACAATTCTATATTGTGCTACGTCAAGCTTCGCTAGTGGTGCTACATGAGAAGCCTGTGAATCACTGAAGTCATCCAGATAAAGTCTCAGGGCACCATGAATAGCTGTACCACATGTCATGGCAATGCATCAAATAGTTGTTAATAGATATTTAATTCCGGTGGATCCCAAGTTTGGTGGGGCTGACCGACAGACCGGTCATAGCTATCCAAGCAGACATGCTGCTAGCACTGCTAGAAATGTGAGAGGTATGCTATGTAATCTTGTCCAATCAGAAAGCTTAGATCTCTTTATAGCTTTCAAAATCCTCTGGCCTTGAATGGTGTGTATGCATTGTACATTATAAGCAGTGCACACAGGCTATAGTTATGACACTGTAACATGAGTAACATGTCTCTCCAGGGCAAGAGGGTAGTGAGTGAGAGGTTGGAGAAGAGGCCAGGCCCTGTGGACATCAAGAGCCCTACGGATGACGGACAGGCGAGGCGTGTGGAGTCAGCGGGGAGAGGGAAGCAGCCACCTCACTCCACCAAGAGGGACACAGCAGCTCAGGTTTGAATATGAACACTCCCGCCATAGTATACGCTTCAGCATATAAGTCCCTGCCCTCAACCTCCTGTCTGCTCCCACTCGCACATCCCCCCTTTGTTCACACTCTTCAGCCTGCACCCACCAACATGTTTTACATAGATGTCAGACATGTCGGCTGGACACACCCCTCCAGTGATTGAGTACAATGGTTTGTGGACAGGAGGTGGGCCGGAGCCGTGACTGACTGGTGTGGGATCAATGGAAGGGGGTGGGGAGGCTGCTAATAGAGCTGCTGGTTGAGTAGATGCACTGTAGAACAGAATCTTAACAAAGGTAGAATCTTGAAAAGAGGGCCTGAATGTCTGTTTTTATTGATTATTAGTTTTCATTTTTCAAACTTTTGTTGTGTAATCCTTCTCTTGTCCGATGGATATGTTTTATATGTATTTTCCTTCTGAGGAGCTCTCGATGTATTTTTAGCATACGAAAAACCTCTATGTGTAGATTCCTACGGATGTGTGGAACATGCTGTTAAGTCCCTCTAGGGCCATGAAAGAAAGATCAATGTTTTAAAAGTGCCTGTCCTCACTAAAGGCCTTGCCATCAATAGAATGAGATCATCAGTCTATGTTTATATACTGTATGTGTTAGATCCCGTGTTTAACGCAGATAGGCAGACACACGTGCACATGCAGGTCCCACCTGCCCACTGGGCTATCAAATGCCACACTGTCATTGACCTTAGCCCCCCTGCCCGGCTGTGCAGAAAGTCTGAAACAGCTGCTTTGACACACACACATAAATCCTCACACTCACAGATGCACATGAGCTGCCCAATCAATAAGCTTATGCACAACATAGACAGCTGCTCCTCACCACTGTAAACACAGACACAGTCTGGTGGCAGGAGGGGTCTCTGAGCCTCTTTTCTAAATATGTATACATACGTCTGCCATGTGATTGGCTGCTGCACTAAAAGCTGCTAACAGGCCCCCCCGAAGTTAATGTGTGGACTAAATCTATGTGCTGCACAGTGTGTTCCCTGCTTTGCCTTTATTTCTGGCCCGCTTAGTCTGTCCCCCCTTTATTTATCATGTGGACTGAATCAGCACTTGAACAGCCGCCAGTGCTCTAGTGCACCAGTCATCTGTGAATCTCAACCACGTGGTCGCTGTTTACATAACCGGTGTCATTTAACATGGTTTATGACAGCGCCAAGGGGTTAAACACTGCAAAGCGGTGTTGATGGGAGGAGAAAATGTCAGGGATGTATCTGGCAAATGTTAGGGAATTATTGCTATGTTTTTTTTTGCCCTGCCTCTGAAATATTGTGTGAGTGTGCGTGACACCCTGGAAATAAATAATGACTCTTGAGAAAGGGGTGTTATTTGGCCGCGTCCCAGTCAGATTGTAATGCCTGGAAGTACGGCCACTACTAGACTGTCAGTTCACACTCACGAGAGAGAAAGAGAGAGACAGGAGGAAAGGAAACGTAGAATAGGGAGTGAGGAAAAACCAGCGGGGGAGACAATGGGAGATACTCCTGGCAGCCCACCATCTGTTTCCAGCCTCCATTTCCCCTCTCTGGAAACCTTGAGTGGTCTGGTCTGCTCTCCTCTGGCACTGATTGTTTCCCCATTCCCACCATCCTGAAAGGGACGATTTGATCTAATTAACATTCGACTGCCTTCTCACTCTGAAAAGGCTCATTATGCTGCAAAAGAGACGGGCCTGGCAAGGTGCCAGCAAAAGGGTCAGAGAGGCAGAGGAAGAAGGGAGTGAGGGGAGAAGGAAGAAAAGAAACATGGTAGTCGGGGGGGTCTTTTGTCTTTGTGCAGAAGCCGGACTGCATCTGTGGGCCTATGGGCAGGAGAGCGTGCATGAGTGTTCATGTGGGTGTCACTAGACCACTCTGTCCAGTGTTTATCGTCTTTCTCCCCCCATCGCCCATTCGTGCAAGTGTTGCTGTTAATAGCAACATGAGTCACTCATCCACTCTGGTGTTCTCACATCTCTGCTGTCAGAAATACACTATTCTCTACCTGCCGTGAGAGGAGATACATTCCTCAGACCTTTTGAGTTTCAACTACCTGCACGTTTTTATGACCTCATTGCAGAGGGGCCGTTTTGCAAACTGAACCGTCAAGTGCAAAATGACACTGTAGCACCGTATGTCCACTCGGTGGCAGTGTAGACCTTCTAATCCGATCTTCTAATGGATGAGTCTCTGCTCTGGGCTTGATTAGCTTTTTGCTGTTCATGGCAGTGGTAATGTGACTCTTTACAACAGTGTTTAATTGGCTGGCAAACAAGTTGCTGTGTCACCATTATTGTTGTTATGCTCATTGTCCTTTCCCCCCCCTCATATCTCTGACAGGATGATGTTAGACACGGGCAGAAGCACACTGAGGATCATCAAAGGCTTTCAGAACAATGCCAGGTACACAGGCAGACACACAACAACATAAATGCCTATAACATAATTAACATGCATATTGTAACTACCTCCAGCTTCTACAGAAATCTGAAAAATCTCAGGGTTGTAACTCACACGATTCACAGAAATGCAAAGAAATGTGAAAAACAAAGTGTCCAGATGACAGCACCCACAACGCGAGCACACAAGAAAAACTGAGAAATGCAAATACACCATCACCTTAACCTCTGGCGTTTGCACGCAGACAGGTGCGACACGTTGCCATGCCCCCACCCTCCTGTCTGTAAAGCGCTTGTCCCCGTTTGCCTCCTGATGGTTCACATGTTAATGGTGCTGGAGTGGCTCAGAGCTGTCTCACAGATCAGGCTTGTGGTAAACAGGCGAACTCGGGAGGCAGGGAGGACAGGCTTCAAAGGCCTGCTGACTACGCCATGACAAGTGATGCTGTTCATGCCTCTCTCTGACTTGGCTGCCTGAGCCAAGCGTGTGCTCAATGAAAGACCATGCTGAATTTTAGTTTTAGTTTTTGATATGTTGTGTAGAGGTGGAAGGTCAGACAGGCCTTAGCGTTGATAGCTATGTATGGTTTACAAATAAACTGTAAACCTTTTCTGACATTTTCATGTGTTTCCTTTTGATGATAAGAAGAAGAGGCTTAGTAGTCCAGGAAAAGAGCACAATCAGTCTTATTTCATCATCTATCTAAATATGCACGCGCACTGTCTGAACCAAAGTCCTGCTCTCTGTCAGCACTGGGCCAGACTCAGTGTCTTAACACCCCACCTACCTTGGAACCCTACAACCTCCCTGCGAGGCCTCGCGAAGGTGAGAAATTGAAAGGTTCTAATTACCAGGGCGGCTGGCTGTGGCAGCAGGACTCGGCCTGTTGCAACATGCGAGAAGTGCCGTCCCTTGTGGCCCCTAGATGTCCTCCAGGGGGGGGGGGGGGGGGATAGATGAGAGGGAGGGGAGAGGAGATGGAAAAAAAGCACAGATGCCATGTTATCCAATAACTGTACACGGTGAAGGCAACATGTTTACTTGGTTGTGATTGGTCCACACCTGAGGGGAAAACATCACGGTTTCTTACCGCACTGTGCTGTTATTCTGTCCGTCTTTCATAATGTGCTGACGGCTTGTAGATACCCCCCCCCCTCTTTGCGAAGATATGGCACACAATTGTATTTTTTTTCTAGATGACAACACAATTTACCTCCTATTGTGTGTTTATAACTGAAGTATAAAAAGCAGAGCACTGATGAGCCCTTGCTGTAAGAGATTGCTGGTCTTTTGTGTGATAACCCTCAGGGCATAGCTGCATTTGTAGTGCTGGTTTT
The DNA here is from genome assembly GCF_949987685.1 of Ammodytes marinus. Lineage (NCBI taxonomy): Eukaryota > Metazoa > Chordata > Actinopteri > Uranoscopiformes > Ammodytidae > Ammodytes > Ammodytes marinus. Next base: position 17,080,816 of record NC_137219.1, on the reverse strand, counting down.
CGAATCGAGGGCTTTGTTACAAGACGAGCACACAGCCTCTTGTCTCCTTTGATGTGTTAAAAGCCTTTCATCAGATCATCACTATAACATTAGCAAGCAATACTTTCTGCTTTCATTACAGTAATCGATGAACAGATTAAAGGTGGAATGGGGGATGTGGACCAAATTCCATTTGTTGTACACAGCCCTTCTCCCTGAATATTGCCTCAAACAATTTGATTGTGTTGCCTCGCAGTCATCATGGTCAGACAAACAAGAGGCTTTTTGTAACCAAAGTGGAGCTGACTGGATGAATGGACCCCCCCAGAGGCCATCATTAGTATTAACACTGAGACAGTGAAGGGCATTTTACAGTAATGTAGAATGCATGAAAATACAAGAAATGTCCTTGTTTGTTCCCTTTTTTTTGAACGGTGAATACCGGCCTGTTGCTGTTCAGTGATTTGTATAGAGATTAGAAGCAGTTTTTGTTTATGACCACCCAGGCTATTGTTGAACTTGTTCCCTTCACTGCTATAAATTGTGTTTAGAGTGCTGCTTCAGATGTATTATAATGTGACTCTAGTGTGTGTTTAATGTAGGCATGTTTCTAATACCAGTGCTCCATTACTGATTAGTGGACAGTACCATGGTATAAATCTACTTTTGTATAATACTATTTAAGAAGGCTACTTAAACGTACCTACTTATTTAAGAAGGCTACTTTAAAAAAAAAAGTATAACCCACTAAGATAGATTTGACTGTTTTGTGTCTTTTAAGGAGTCCGAGGGCCCGCAGGCCAGCACCGACCTTAACGTGCCCACATCTAAAGAAGAGCAGGAGGAGTATGTGCAGTGGAAGAAGGAGCGCGAGCAGATCGACAAGGACAGGGTGGCGCGCCACAGAAACGCCAAGGGCCAGTGGAGACGGGCGTGGGACATGGACAAAACAGATAACATGTAAGACTTCCCAGCACTTCAACCTCAACCGACGACATCTCAGCTATTTCTCCTGTTGATATTTCATTTCAGGGGAACTGGCATGCGCAGAATAATGATATTTATTGGCCACAAACTTACATCTTTACTATTTATTTACTGATTTGATAAGCGACAACAAAAACAAACTTAGAATATATTAAACATTGAGCTTTAGAGGTGCAGGTAGGTGGATTTTACTGTCTGCAAACAGACCCAGGCTAGCTAATCCCCCTGCTTTTAGTCTTTATGCTAAGCTAAACTAATTGTCTTCTGACCGCAGCTACATATTTTACTGACAGACATGAGAATGGCATCACTCTTAGTGAATTAGCTTATATCCCACAAATGTTACTTAAGGACCTCTTTCTTAAAATGTAAACTGTGCATAGAACACATAGTAACTTTTTTATAATGTAGTCTGCTAATTTACTGGCTTAGGCGATCCCTTGCCTAGCTAGCAGTTGTTTTTATTAAATGTTGCTCCTCTCTTCTTTGACAAACAGCCTGTTTGTTAGATGGTTAGATTGTTCACTGGAAAAATCCATTAGATGAAGTATAGTGGCTACATGTCCTAACACTTGCTCACAAGACTAAATCAAGTCACAGGATGTTGCTAAATGACTGCATCACTGAATACTTCAGTTTCAGGCCTAATTGTATCATTTTATGGACATTATGTGACTGTATCTTATAACTGTATTGCATGTGTTGTTTGAATGTTTATTCTCAACTTTTGTAGACTAAGTTTGATCACAGCTTCAAACTGAACAGATAAAAAAAAAAAGAATCCAGCCCATTCATCTGAAGTGTTGATGTTAGATTTCAAACAAAGCAGGCTCTTGTACATAAGAGTGGCCCGGCTGCAGGGTAAATTAAAGTGCTGTTTAAGAAAATGTAAAGAGACAAGGGAGGAGCGGCCTATTTTTAGGTCGGGATAAGGGATGGAATGCCTTTCCTTATTTGGCAAGGCTTAAACAAGAGCCCTCGTGTAAGAATAGAAGAGGAAATGTTTTTTTGATTCAACAATTTAGATGGTCTCCCTGGACGTAAAATGCGAGGGTGTGACTCACTGGGGGCAAAACGTCCCATTGATTCTGAAGAAACTCATCAGGCTCTTATGTTGCAACTCTCATGTCAGAAAAGATTAGAAATGGGGTTTGACATGTCACAAAAACGAAAAAGTGAATGAATAATTCTGAGTCATGACCAAGACACTGGTTGAATTGGTTTGTGTTTCTATCTCTTTAGGTTTCCAGACAAATCCCTGCCTGACAGAGACAGGGGGCCTTCTAGCAGAGGTGAGACATTCACACGGTCCAAGCTGAGAACTTTTCAAATCACCAAACGATAGTAACGGGATTTGTTTTATTGTTATCCCTTTTTTTTTTTTTTTTTTTTTATTCCAGGTGGACGAAATGCTAAAAAAGGACAATCCAGGGCATGTGCCTCTGACTCAAAAGGTATCCCACACTTAACTGTTGAAAAGTATTTAAATCATTAAAATGTGTAGCTCTTGCTCTGGAGAAACACATATATAGTCCTTGTTTCATAACCAAATTTTACTATTGTACTATTCAACTGTGAGATTGCCAGTCGAATCAGGCTTCTTTCTGCTAAAATTTGATTTTTTTTTTTTTTACATTGGAATAGGATATTAGTGTGGTAAAAAATTCCCTTAGGGTTCATCAAACTGGGTCAATAGGAGCAATATCAGCTTGGAAGAGAAAGCCAGATAAAATATTAAAATACACAGCGAGGACACAATTTAAGATCAAGACCATTTTCTCCGCAGACAGAATAGTTGTTGTTTATCTAAAATGCCCATGAATAACTTTCAGCGCTCCTCTGCCATAGGTCACGAGAAGCGAGGCAAAGACAAGGGAGCTAAAAACGTGCAAGTGATGAGCAGCAATGCAAAAGGCATAGATCGTTTGACTGGGAGAGCCAGGAGGTCAGTATCATCATCTTTACACACACACACACACACACACACACACACACACACACACACACACACACACACACACACACACACACACACACACACACACACACACACACACACACACACACACACACACACACACACACACACACACACACACACACACACACATCCTGATGTTAAAGCTGATTCAACCTCCCGGATGTCTCTCACCACAGCCTACACTGAGTGTTATGAGAAAACCCACCACAACTTATCAAATACATAACAAATGAATGTGGGAGGGCGTGTTGTTTTCCTGCACTGTGCCCTAATGTACAATTTCCCCTGGATGTCGTGAGACTGGATGTGGAAGTTGTGGCAGCTGGCTAAATAAACCACAGGGCCTCGCTCAGGTCTAACTATCATCATGCTTTCTCCTGCAGCATTTCCTCTGGTGTGGTGCAAGCTGCTGTGTATGTTGTTAAATATTCACTACTACTTCACTAAAAAAAGCCACAAGGCCACAGACCTGGAAGCGAGGCATTAGAGCCTTTTAGTGTGTGAGTGTAAGTGCCGGATGATTTTCTCTCTATGTGGTTCAGTGATGGAAGTAGGTAAGTGTTCAGGCTGTGCTGCCGGCACAGCTGGTAACAAAGTCTAGTTCCACAACAGTTACAGTAAAAGCTAACCAGAGCTACAGCTTTCTAGCTCCACCTTTCTCAGCCTTAACTCTCTCTTTCTTGCCGAGAGTGAGATGATAACATTGACTCCACTCTCATGTCTTTACAGTAATGTATAATGCTACAATAGGCGGACACAGCAAGCCAAGCTCTGCCCTTACATAACAACTACCACCTACCAGCCTCTGTAAAGCTCTTTAGTTAAAGACGTTTTATCTTGTTGATTTAATCTGTGAACAAAACAGGGGGGGGGTAATGTGTAGGGCTATGTCTTCGCCAGGGACAGTGACTTTCTTCGTTGTTTGTTTTTTCACATAACATGTTAATAAGTGAACTTAAGAGGTGCTTTCAGGAAGAGTGTGTTACCTCAGGACAGAGCAGGGCTAGCTGTTTCCACCTGTTTCCTGTGCCAATGCTAAGCTAACCAGCTGGTGGTGGCTGTAGCTTCATATATTTACTGTACAGATATGAGGAGTGGTATCAATTTCTTCATCTAACGCTTGACAAGAATGTGATTAGGCATATTTCCCAAAATAACGTTTACTGTCAACTGTCACTGTCATTGTTACAGAATAGCTTTTTTTATAAAAATTATTTATTTTATTTTATAGATGGCAGGCAAATGAAGAAGGAGAGAACCTAGAGGTGAGACATCGAACCCGGTTGTGTGTGTGTAAAGATTTATTGGTCGATAGAACCAGGAAAAAAGCGCCTGATTTGTTGATCTTATCCCTTCCTCAAGACTTCTGACACGGCATTGGATGATTTCTTGGAGGAACTGGACGCTCTCACAGACCCTGAATCAGAAGATCACAAAGATCAGGACTCAAAACTGAACCTGTCACCTAGCCCAGATTCACCGAGCGCACCTAAGGAAGTGAGTGGATCCACAGCTCCTGTATCACCTCAGGGGAATGCGGAGGCCTGGTCCCCTTCTCGGGGTTCGGAGAAGAAAGTACGCTTCTCAGAGGAGCTGGTCCAGGCGGTTCATACCAGGCAAGCCGCCGCTTCTCTGAACTCACCTGTCACCTCAGAATCCAGAGGTCTGAGATTCTTAAAAAGGTCCTCACCTAAAAAAAGCCAAAACAAGGTGAAGGGGCCACCGCAATTTCTCGAAAGTGCCAAGCAGGATTATGGCACTCCTCTGGATCAGGGAGGTGGTCCCTTTGAAAACGAGTGTACTAAAAAAGATAGCACCCTCACCCCCACCCCCATCCCCACCGCAGCTCCCACCACCTCCCCTTCTCCTGAAAAAGCCTGTGCCTCTCTCCAGGGTAGCTGCATCCAGCCCATAGAGCTGGCCAAGTGCAACCTCAGCACCACAAACACAGGTATGCACTAGCTTCAATGGCCCTGACCTTTAGTTGACAGTGCATCTGGATGGGTATGTATAGCTCAAGCTAATGTTGTTGCTTTTTTCTTTTCCAAGAGGAGCTAATAGCCTCCGGTCTGTCGGTCCTGAGTCTGGAGTCAGGAGAGACACACCCAACACACTCCACCAGCAGTGACAAGGTCAGTGTGCGAGACAGGGAGAGGGGATCGGGAAATCGATTCATGTGTAAATGGAAGTGCAAATGGCTGATGTGTTAAATGGATGAAGAGAGAGACAAAGAGGCAGTACATTTGCACCACCGCTGTGTAATTTCCAGTTTAAGTTAAAGTACATTCAACACCTCTGAGGCCTGTTGGAGTGCAGAAGAAATAGTCGCATGAGAGTGCAATTCCATTTTACCCATTACTGTCTCAGCTTGGTAATAGATAACAAATCATTCATATGGAAAAGAGAAGTGGGTGGGCTGGGCCCTGAGATTAAGAAACTGGGAATTATGAAAGAAAATCCTATTTTAACTAATACTTTTGTGTATGTTTTTTTTCTCTTTTTTTCCAGGCAAGAGAGCATGGGAAGATTGTTTGACTGACATTGGTGGGATGTTAATACTGAAAACCAAATCCCAGCAACACAGAGCCTTGTCTCTTTGTATTTGGATGCATAATTTTGCTTCAGGTTGCTCATTTGAGGTACCCCCTGTATGGCTTAATGTGGACTCACACCAAAAGCTTCAAATACACCTGTGGGCACGTAGGTTGCTGCCATCCCGCCGCCAGCCCCTCTAGCATTCGCTTGCCGGAGGCAGGACGTTCAAGCAGCGTTGCAAACATCGAGCTCGATTTTGAATAGTCTATTAAGTTTATAGTAGAGCTATGCAAAACCAAGGATGATAAAATACACACCTTTTCACATTTCCACTGCGTATTACTTAGTAAGAAAAATGTGCCTTGGCCAACTGTATTTGTCTTTCATTCGAAGAATGACGTTTTAATTTCAAATCACACTAAGATTTATTGCCTTTTGAGTTTTTTCTTTCAGCGTATTTTTTATTTTATTATCACGATATGCGAAAAGTTACATGTCATATAGTTTCTCTTTCATCAAAGGGACTGATGCACTTTTATTGCTGCTGTGGGTTGTATTCTATTGCATCCCGATCTGCAATTGGCTGCTGCTTAAGCATTGTCGCTGCTTTTGCATAAAGTTGAATCTCTTCTCAACTTCAAATGGAGGCCTGTGGGTGCTCAGGTCGCTGCCATTGCACGGCTCGCCACAGCCAAGGCGCCAGATGCACATTGAAAATGCATGACAGCTGGCTGCAAGTGAAGCTCATGAAGCTTTTGGTGTGATCCCGGGGTTACAGGTACACCTAAAACCATGGTTTAATTATGCTATGGCATGTCTCACCTGTGGACGTTTTCAAGTATCTAAAAATTCAACATAGGAATGGTGACAATTATTTCCAGTTTGCTCAAATATTGTTACATCAAAGCACTTTACGAGTATACAAGTACGTATACTGACACACGATTCAGAATGTTAGTATGCTGCTTGAGTGCAATATCATTGATTGTTTACATTTGTATGAACATGTTGAGGTACATATCAGGAGGCTAGCTAATCAGTTACCCTTAGATAGCCCTCGAAAATAAACTTCATCCACAGTCAAATTATTTAGTGCCTGATTCCGCCTTATTAATTCAATTAAAAGACTGTATTATATGATAATACAGTAGTGACAGACCTACAGTGCAGTCTGTATTTGTACTCTCAAAAATGGGTGTATTTTATTATTTATTATATGCTTCCAGCTTGTCAATGGCCTTTTAGATATCAGAGATCAATCTATGATTAAAGGGGATAATTGAGACCTATTGTCTTATTGTCCACAACCAAGTCATTGTCAAACATTAATGTTTTTGTTATAAAGAACATGTCAAGGTAAACTCCCTCTGTCATGGTAAATGCGACTCAGTTGGTTAAAACAGTTGTGTCATGTCTTCTGTGGCTCTGGAGGAGCTTTATCAAGTCTGATTTAATAACCCAGATGATGTCATAGTGATGTCATCAAGGTCTTCTCAATTTGGAAATCCCAAAATGATAACAGAAAAGTTACACACTGGGGGTATGGTGTTTGCCATGCAGAGATGATCTAACAAAGAAATGCGATCAAGTTAGATTGTGGGAAATGTAGTATCACGTGTTTGTGGAACTTGCCCCATAAAAGGAACTGAAAGTCAGGATGTCTTGGCCTAATACATACGTACATACATACATATGTATACATACATACGTATATATAGTAAATACATACCTGCATACATACATTGATTTAGATTGTTCTTTTTTAGTCTATATTGTGAAAGTCCTGAAACTATGGAAGTTCAAATCCAACTTGCTGCAATAGCCCTTTAATGTTAAGCTATCTGTCAGCTAATAGTACAATCCACATAACTGGCATACACATGTGACTCTTCTTGAGTAGTGTTTGGACTAAAATCTCAAACATGTTTTACAGCCGAATCCCAATTATCGAGTCTTCCTCAGTCTCTTATTACATCTTTCTAAGCACTTAATATAGACACATTTAAATAATGGACAGCACAGCAGAGACATACAAGTCAACGTTTTGTGAATCAAAAACTTACTTTGGGATAAAAGAACAATTACTTATACAGAACATGTGTGCACAACTGTCTCCAACCTTTCTCTCCGCTGAGGTTTTTGGCCCCTGTGGGACCGACAGACAGACATAGGATGTTGAAAAATAAATCATCAAAGTCTGTGAGGGTTCAGCCTTTAGTACACAGTCAAAACACTGTGATTCAGCTGAAATTCCCTTTTGTCTCTTCTTTCGTTCACTTTGATAATCATGAAAGACTACTAATATCTTTTAAAATGCTTCTTCATTAATAATTTAGCCAGTTGTTGTGCCTTGCATATCGGCTTCTTTAAGTACTGAAGGTGTACGTTTTATGTCATGGTTTGTATCATAACATAGAGCAGTGTAACATGTACTGTGCTAACAGTGCAGCATCTCTATTGTTTATATTTATTGACCACTTCCTTTTGGAAAACCGATTGTTAACTAGAATGATTTTGCAAATCTATAACAATGTTTATGTGTGTTATTGTAGCTGTTACTTTTTCTGTGACATGTATGGGTTTGTTTGTATTTATTGCAAGTTTGTTATTTTATTTTTTGGTATCAATTTCAAACTATAATAAGAAAGCCTTACACACACTTTGTCCTCAAATAAGTTTTTGGCTTTTGGCCACGCTACAGTAGTAAACAATTATGTAACCTTAAGTAAGTAGAGAACATTAGTGGACATGCTCTGAGTTGCAGGGTCCTGTCAGCTTCAGTGGTGGTTACATAAAAAACAAATCATCAGCAATCTAGTTGAAGCACACTTGGTATAAACCAAGAAACAAGTGACAAGGTTTGAGGTTCATGAATAGGGGCCTGATTCTGTTTTATATATTGAATTTGAATGGATGTTAAAGGAAACCGAAAAGCAAGTCAAAGCAAGTCTGAAATACTTAAAAATGACCTATGGGATTCAATTTAATGTAGTGAAATGTAGGACCTACAAACAACCATAGAGCAGTCGTACATTAGTCCATGTTTAGCACTTAGTTTATTTATTAGACATTGGCATTGTCACCTCACTCAGATGCTTATTTGAGAAAAAGAGGTGATCGCGATGAGCTTGTTCTATCTGGGTATCATTTGCTGCCTTCCACGTTTTGACATACGGAAGGATTTTACCCAAGTGTCTGTGTATGAGTGTGTTCGCTGACGGTGTGACACCAGCTTTTTACTGTCACAGAGTGCTTATGATAATTTAAATCTGTGTGCGCTGTAGCTTAATCTACTGTAGAGCCATTTTCGAACGAGGCATACTGAAAGCCAATAAAGCTTTTTATCTGTATTTCAAACTCATGACTTGTATCATTTTGTCGCAGTTACACCTTGGCACACTGAGTCTTGCCTTCAGGCAGGATTTGATTAATTTCAGATGAGGTCTCTGCAGGGCTGTTGCATTGGAAACGTCTGCCTCTCAGCCCTAAAGGTGGGACCTCCCAAAGGTGCTACTGTTTTAATTATCTCCTCCCAAGGCTATCTCCATAGCAGCTTTGAGGGCTTATGACCTAATGCACACAGTGACAACAGCAGCCTTGAAAATTAAATGTAGTGTCATCTTAAGCAATACTTTTTTCCCCCTGCTAAAATGCTATTTTAAAAACACGGCCTCTAACACTCCTGGTTTACTTTGGTGCTAAGCTAGCTAATGGTTTGAAGGGTCTGATGCAATAGCACACTACAGTGGGGGTGTTGATATTATGGAAATAAGTCCTGTAGGCTGTGTAAGAGGATTGAAGTGCAGTGTAGGAGCTGCACTCTGTAACAGGGAGAGGCTTCAGAAGCTTGCCTTCCACAGGAACATACAGTAAAGAGCTCAACTTTTGGTTAAAGCAGCTGGTTGCTGGGTTTTTAAATGCATCTCCCAGCCTTTTCATAAAGCCATGCTCCAAAACACAAAGACTAAATAAAGCTAAGATGACGCTCAAGGTCAATGGTAACTTTTGAATGTACAATGATTTGGGAATTAGTATAAAGCAATAGCTTGAGATTTTGAGCACGCCTAAAATATTTGTAATAAGAGATAGATTAGAGGAGAGGATTAATACCATTCTCTTACATGTCCAGTTAATTTGAAGCTTCAGAAAGCAACCAGTTAGCCTCACCTAGCATAAAGACTGTAAACTGAGGGAAAGAGCTAGCCTGGCTCTGTCTAAAGGTAACAAAAATTACGTGCCACAAACTGTTATGCTCACATATTATTAAATAGCATTGCATTCCTACCAGACAGGACGGATACAATAGTGATGTCAATGTTCTCAACACAAAATCAAATTCCCCCAAAATGTCGAACTATTATTTTAAAGCTATAGTGAGTATCTTCTGCTGCCCCCATTATGAATTCTGAGCAATAACACTGTCGGCATATCTAAATGATGTAAGCCTTCAATGATCGCCCATGGATTTTATACATTTGGCTGTACATCCAGGTTTAATCTTTGCAGTAGAATCAACAACTCAAAGAAAATGTTGTCGCTTCTTGGGATTTTTCTGAGCTCCTGCGCCAGTGTCACGGGGTGACACCAGTTTGTTAATATTGCCATACTGAGAAATACAGAGAGGGTTTTGTAGAGCTGAAAGACTCAATCGACTGTCTGTCAACTCGTTTGGCAATGGCTTGTATGAAACCGACATTCATTTACGAAAAAGTTACGCACTAGCGTTAAATAAAAAAAAAAATCCCTGTTGCTGTAATGATGGTCTTGGGTCGACATTACCCATCTCTCACCCTCAGGCATGATTTAAACTCAGTTGGAGGGCCCTTGAGGTGTTTCATTACGGTTGATGGATGTGGGTAAAGTGGAAGCAAGGTCTGGCCCGGCCCCCGCGACCCTGCCAGCACTTCACAGAGACAGGTTTGTCAGTCCCCACGGTGAGAGTGCGTCATCCCCCCGGCCCTGTCATGGTTCCTGATGTAACAACCACGCCTCAGCAGCTGCTGATCAAGGAGAGTGCATAACCCCTTCACCACCACCAAGACTACCTCCAGCCTGGAGACAAGGGCCTGGACTGACAAGGTGTCCATGTGCTGTCTGCCATATTGATCTGAGGTCAGTCATTTTGACAGCATTATTTAATAACTCCAGTTAAAAGCGTATGTTCATAATGCAAAGATATCAATTTTGGGATTAAGATTTTTTTTTTTCACATTTAGATTTTCACCTTTTGACCTTGACGGATAAATAGTATATACACACACACACACACACACACACACACACACACACACACACACACACACACACACACACACACACACACACACACACACACACACACACACACACACACACACACACACACACACACACACACACACACACACACACACACACACACACACACCTGCCTTTTAATTCACTAATTAGCATTGTTAAACCTGGCAAAGCCTTCCTTTATACATCTACATTCTCTTACTTTGGATTTGTCTGATGGATGATGCAAATCTTGACAAATCCAACACTAAAGCGACCGGTACAACTGCAATGACCACCATTTAAAAAAACGATTGTATTATAAAAAGGGCATGGGTAAGTGACAACTGGCTTTCAAATTGTTTTATCATTTGATACATTTTAATGTATATTTTTGTCATTCCTGTTTTTGAAGATACCACGTGATCCATTAGCTGACTTTAGCCTTTAAACAAATGAATCCCCTAATGTATCACCTGAGAGATTTTACATCAGATAATGCAATCTACTGCCAGGGTGAATGGGATCAAAAGTCATAAGGTCAGATGCCGTGTCCTGTCTCAAGACGTACCTTCCTTGTACTAAATGTCAGAACTGATGGACTACTTCATCAATGTGTCAGTCATTTCCTCTCTCATATATGTCCCAAAAAGCCTCAAAAGGCATTGCAAAACACATCTGTCAAGGTCTTCCATGTACGTAGGCAACTGCAGCACTGGCAGGCCTGTCATTTCTGATGTGCACACTCTGACTTAAATCTTTTTTCCGGCACACATGGATTACACAGTATGTTGCGATGACGACGGGGGGATGTTAGTGTCTTGTCCCCTGATGAATGGACTTCCTGTTTAGCTCACCAGGCCTATATACCTTGGCTGTGGTTTCTTGAAATTCGAATACGTCCTTTTAACACAACGTTGCAATGGCATCACTGTTTACATCAATGAGTGCAACATTGCTGAGTGCACTGGCTGCTCAGCAGGGGAAATCGAGTGGCTTTTATTTTGGGTGCGATAGTGAAATATGCTTTTCAAAAACCAACAGCTCTCAGGCAAACAGTCCTTTTTCTAATATAGCTGGATCAAAAATAGAACTGAGCAGTATTGTGTAATGTGTTCTCCTCTGTTTGGTACAGTGCAACAACGGAGCTCTCGAATCGATACACCTCCCTCACATGCTGCTGCCTGAGAGAGTGCACGTGGTGTTTGCTTTTATTTCCACTTCATAGTTCATCACATGTGTCTGTGTGAAGTGGCTTCCGTGAGAGCTGCCGTCGCTGGACTGTGGGGCCGACTGGGATGTGAAAGTGCCTGTCTTTCGAAACCAGGAGCACACACAGTCCCTCTGATCGCACACTGGGCACTTCACTAATTAAAGGCCCCCACCCACCAAAATTTGATTAAATATCCAGATTACAAGAATGAGCATAAACTGGGTACTCTTTGTTCTTGCACTGACATTGTAATTATTTCTACTTCTATTGTGCATTGTGGTTTACTCTAATTGCCTGAAGTGAACCAAGGTTAATTAAAACCCCATCCGAGCCAATTCTGAGAACAAAATGTAAGATGTTAGGAAAAACCTAACGTTTATTGGAATAGCTATTCTCCATTATGTCTCTGAACAAATAAATATCATTCAAATACAGGACAATGTCAGGGATCAATTCATGATTTACACAGATCTATTGTTAAACCGTGAAAAATGAATCATTTTCTAAGGATGTTTATACCTTGTGATATAGTTATTCCCATTATACATACTGTACCTTAAATAAAAATCATCTAGTTACGTCTAGGCCAAAAAGATGTATGCCTGCCCCATATGTACATAACCAAATACACAATACATTTACATGGTTATATGCACATACCTGAGCATAACTCAATAATGCAGGTTCTTCTACTCGGTATCCAGGTTTTTATCCATGACAAGACAATAGGCCTACTGCCTATATGTTACTTAAAAATGCAATGAATGGCAGTGGTTTTTAAGCGCTTTGTGCCTGTAAGAGACATATGTAGCCTTTATGTCAGTCTTGCAAAAAAACAAAAGCATCTCTGGAGCCAGCTGTGTCCCATGAATTTGACAAAATATGTTGTCCACGCTAACAGGCAGGTTAGTGGCCACAGAAGCGGTCCGAGATAAAGTAGACATTGATTTAAGGCATACAGATGGCCTAAAAAAAGGAAAGATACAAATTATCAAAGGAAAAAGCATAGTTAGTGTTGAAGGGAAAACTTTTAATTGAAGAAGGGAGGTCCTCTATGTTCATGGGGGGGTCAGAGCAAGATATCGGTTATTAATATTTGCAGTTGAGCATCCATGAGAATTTGCAATATGAGTTTAGAGAAGAAGACCTGTGTGTTATCCGACCTGCGGCATTGAGTCTGTAAAACACTGGTCCAGTTAGTGTGTTTGTGTGTGTGTGTATGAAGGGAGAAAGGGGGTGTGGGGGTCGGCATGACTCGAGGGCCCAATCAGTCTCCTCTCGGGCCCGCTTGGTTCGTTGCGGAGGTTGGGGGAGCAGTGGCTGCATGATCGTCCTCGTTTAGCGCAGGGCCAGACTCCCCGCTGCTTGTCTGGGCGTAGTGGCTCTGTCGGGGCTGGGACGCGCGCGTCTGTCTACCCAAAGTGCCCGATCTCTCCGCACTTGTGTGGCCGTGGGAAGATGCGTAGAGTCCTTCCTCCTGCTTCTGCTGCTGCTGCTGCTGCTGCTTCTGCGTGTGCTCAATTTCTGGAGAGACGGCCACTGCTCTCTCGGCTCTGTCGTCCCACTGAAACCCTTGACTGTGCGGTGTCGTTGTGTCCTGCCCGGTGTGGTTGAAAGGTTGCAGCCCCGTCTGTGTAGAGTTCCAATCTGTGACATTGGTGGTGCTGGTTGAAATATTAGTTGAGATGTTTGCGCTGGTGGTGGTGGTGGTGGTGGTGACCTCCCCGGGAACCCCTGGCTTCCCCGCGGAAGACGATGCACTGGTCGGTTTCCAGATCAGGCTGTAGTAAATTGCCAGGATAATGGCTGCTAAGGACACGGACAACACATATGCAAAAACGGTGGCTAGTCTCACCCACTTCTTGTTCGTTTTAGCAGCCATCTTAGCCTTTTTGTCCCCCGTATAAGTGGCAGGTTTGCCCCTCTCCATATTGGGCATGAAGTCCCGCTCCCTCATATTACCCCTATTTTTTCCTCGATGCTCCACCACCCCCTCCGTCTTGAAGGCTTCTTGTTATCCACAATCCAAGGAAAATACAGGAAACGGAAGGCTGGAGGTGAAAGATGCTGCTGGACCGCCACTGGAGTATTGTGCAGCTAAAATGATTTCTCGTTGTAATTCATCTGATCCCAGAAGCGCTGCGCTTAATCTTTGGTACCCAGTACAGCATTGCGTGTCATAATCGACATCAAGCATCCAAAGGCTCACTGCGAGTCTCAGCATCCGACAGCGACGGCACAAACGTGTACCCTATACGACATTTCCAGGCAACAGCTGGCTGTAGGCCGACGGCAAATCCGCAGTAAAATATTTGATTTATTCAAACGATTAAGTGAGATCATACGGTACACAACTATCTGTCTTATCCGGCAAATGAAGTGGCTGGCTCACCTAAAAAAAAATACAAGAGAGGGGGCGGGCGGTGGCTCTTAAAGAAGCAGCAGCCGAGAGGAACCCAGGAAAAAAAATCTCGTACATCACCTCCACATCAGGACACACACACACACACACACACACACACACACACACACACACACACACACACACACACACACACACACACACACACACACACACACACACACACACACACACACACACACACACACACACACACACACACACACACACACACACACACACACACACGCATGCTAAATACTCCAAGTGACGTTGACAAGTGTTTACATTACACCGTGCGCACATGCGGATAGGATTTATGTTAGAGACGTTCAACGAGGCAATAAAAGTGGTCATTAAATAAATTTGACCGACATTTATGAATGATGTCATGCTTTTCCAACCCACTGATGAACCGGTAGGCACAGTCCACAAACAAATCAGATTGGTCATTCCCTTTTTTGCTTCATCTTGGTTCCGTTTAGCTAATCTCATCATAGGGCTACCTGTTGGTCGATCCACTTGCGGCGCGTCATTTCAGCACAACGGACAGCGCCCGTGGTTTGTCATTGCGCATGTCCGTTGAGGTCAGACAGACAGGTAAAAGCATAGACATTATAATGTCTATGGGTAAAAGGGCAACATTTGGTCAGTGACGTCAGACATTAAAACTTGTTTCAACTCATACTGGTGACCAACATAATTCACGGTTTACAGTGTTACATTCTATGCATGTGTTTTATAAAGTGTGACCGTAGAAACATACATGCAAATGATATTACATCAACACATGATTTGCTCCAACACATATATGTACTTCAGTATTTAATTTACATTATCTAACTTGATTTGACCCTCCATTACATTCATTCATGAAATATAACACCCAACCATCAACTGTACAAGAACTGGATCATTATTTGTCATGTTAAAAATGTCTGTGTGGTAACATCCCTACAACATTGGATGGCTAAAAGTAAAGTGCATTGTTGTACATGGCTGTCACTCAACCATGCAGCAAATCCTGCTGCTACAGGTTTGCCTGTCAGCATTGGTTGTATCTACACGTGGCAGGTGAGGTGCAGAGGGCCCACACACTCCCACACAGGAAAGATTATTGTTTTCAATACTGTGTTTTATGACACGGAGACTGGGAGTCAGATGATACTAAGCTGTAATCTGGGTTTGTTCATGTATTGGTCTTTTTTCTTTCTATCATATGTTCATAAAAACACATTCAATAAATTGTGGTCCTTTCCCAAACGTCACTCCTCTGGTCTCCCTGTCTGAACGTTTGCATAAGATATTGCAGGGCCTTAAGGTTTATTTGAATGATATCCAAATGACCGGGAATCGTTTTGTTGAAACAGCAGTCAGCATGCTGCCTCGGGTAATAAATGACACTCTTATGAACCCGCACAGGTGATTGTGGTATCATTTCATAAAATAAGCTTATGGGAAAGTTATTCCCAGGTCATTTGTGCCTTATAGGTAAACAACATGATTGTAAGCCTATTTATACTGAACAAGGAAACGATCAAATGAGCTAAATGAGCATTCAATGGATGTTTTGGTCAGGAGAACAGCTGCTCCGTAGACCACATCCCATTCAGTTTCCTCCATTCTTAAAGTAATTGTTTAAATTTTTTAATTTTGCTGCCAAAAAATACAAATCAATAAGGCATAGCCAAGAAAAGCAGTTAACTTATGATCTCACCGGTCTTTAGTGGGGTCCAGCCAATGGAAAGTGAATGGGCTATTGTGTCATGGTGCTCATAAAAATGAAAAGGATATGTGTTGGGATATTTATTTGAAAAAAAAACTCAACACAAAGCTATGTTTCCAACAATATCTCTGTTATGCGTGCCACACTTTTTCCTGTGGACTATTTCTTCCGTAGAAAGTAGTTCCAATGGAAACAATTAATGGTGATATGTGTGAATGAATGGACTAATGCTCCATGTACATGTTGCATTAGTAGTTATTTTCCCTCCATTCCATCAGCCCCAGCAACAAAAATCGTTTCTTCCCCCTTGTCTTGGCTGCAGAAATATCACACACAGATATCTCACAACAACCTGTGAAAATACAATCACAAGCAACAAAATGTGTTTTGTTATCGTAATGTGTGTGTGATAACCCTTTAATATCAGTATGAAACCAGTGTTGTTGCTTTTTTTTCCAAATACTGTCCGCTCAATCCAGAGTTCTGATTCAGGGTGGCTTCCCAGCGGCACTTCCACCTTTAGTCAAGTTACTTGTTTTGTTTTTTGCCAACTTCATTTGCAATGCATATTTCTCAGGGTGTGTTCCCTGAGTGCAGTCAGACTCCATGCTTTAAACGCCCTTCCACTCTATCTCTTGGATACAGATGGAGTAGTAAGCTTGCCAATGCTTATCAGCATGGTGAACATGCAGTTAGTGGATATATTTCAGTTATAGTATTAAACTGTAATTCAAGTCACGCTAGAAGGACAAAATGAATAAGAAAAGACACTTTCTGGAGCCTCCAGAGGTCAAAGACTACCTGCTTAAAGGAGAAAGATTTACCAAGTGGTCGGAGGTGAGTGAATACACCCGAACAAATCTGTGCAAGCTCTAACATTGAATTTGTTATGACATGGAGGTTTCACTTTAATCATTGATGTTAAATGAAGGACCTGTACAGGAAAATGTAGGTAATCCTACCAGCATACAGTAGATTTTCCAATTTAGCTTCAGCGCATCATAATCATCAAGCAGCTGTTTCAGAGGCTTAAACTCCATGAATGTCCAAAAAAATGTGAACGGGAATTCCCTTTTTCTCAACAAAGGACTCTACAAAGACTGTTCCCATCACCATGAAGATGGACTCGAAAGGGTTCTACGTCTACTGGATCAACCAAAGCAAGGTAATCCTTATCTAGATTCTCCAAAAAGAAATGTGTGATAGCCCAGCTGGGGGCCAGAGAGTTAACGCCCATTGAGTGGCCAATGAAAAATGATAGTTTTTTTTGTGTGCCTTAAAAGAAAAACAACCTGATATCAAACACAAGTAGTCAGAGAGTGTGTGTTGTTCATGTGATCGGAATCTGCCAAATCTGTGGGATAGCAAAGAGCTGCATCGCACCTCTCGGCTCCAGCAGTTTGTGGAGATTATTGATTAGGTGCTGATGTGGGGTTCATCATCCTGCCTCACCATGTAGCTGAGCTATGATGCACTCCATGGAGAGAACTCTCTATCTCTTTCACTGTCTCTATGAGGCACCTGCTTCATGTATCATGCCAAAGTCTTTACTTGTGACATGTTGACGCATTGTCAAATATTATTCACACACAAACAAAGTGAATCCCATAGTTTTTTTTGCACTTTCCCAAAGGATGACTTGTATGATGAATCCATATTTGGACTGGAGCCTACGTGTTGAATCCAGTATTTGAAATGTTCCTTCTTGTTTCTAGGAGACAACGTTCCTGGATGTTGCTACCATCCGAGATACCAGAACAGGGAAATATGCAAAACTTCCCAAAGTAAGTACAGTATAATTATTTCCCATAGTAACCTGCCCTCTCATCCATTTAAGTCAAACTGGGGTGTTATGTAAGAATCTCTGCAGGCATGCAAATTTGGGCTTCAAGCCCTTAGTTTGCCCATTAGTATGACAGGCATATTTGCATTGCAAAAATGTGCCAAGACACATGTGCCCATATGCAAGGCTACTCCCCTCACTACAGAAACACTCAGAAGACAACATACACAAAAACAAACATTAACACACACTGTACCGCACAGTCATGAGTCATGATCTGAGATTTCTGCAAGCAAGCTTGTGTGTGCGTGCGTGTGTGTGTGTGTTTGTTTGTTTGTTTGTTTGAGTATGACTGTTGTAGTTCTTTTCCCCTTCCTCGCTGGCCTCCACAGAGAGTTGCAGTATGCATCCATCGTCATCCCTCACCAAGAGTTCAGAGGTCAAGTCTGAAATCTGTTCCCCTAAGGAAGAGAGGGCAGAGCTCTGCCTCATCTCAGCCCCGGTGAGAGAAGAACATCTTCTTTTCCAGCCCCTGAGGAGTTTTGGGAAATAGCTGTATTTCTGAATGCGACATTAAAGTTAATGACTGTAGAACTGTCTTTCTCTCTCTCTCTCTCGCGCTCTCTCTCTTTCTCTCTCCCTCTCTCTCGTGTGTGTGTGTGTGTGTGTGTGTGTGTGTGTGTGTGTGTGTGTGTGTGTGTGTGTGTGTGTGTGTGTGTGACGGATATACCTTTGTTTGCATGTCTTGGTCGGCAAATTTGCCTGTGTTGAACAAGCTTCCGTAGCTCAAGTGTTGCAGACATGATTCGACTTTTTTTCGAGGGCCCATTTATTGGGGCGTGTATTTGAAGCCAATGACTATGAAAACAGATTGTCTCTTTTTTGCCTTTCACAGCACCCCAAAGTGCGCAATGTGTTCAACCTGGACTTCCCGGACAGCAACCATCTCGCCAAAACTCTGACCCTGGTCTCGGGCCCAGACACAGTGAATCTGACCTACCATAACTTCTTTGCCTCCAAGGAGAAAGTGAATCAGGTAATAAGCCACTGTATTCACCGACTCTCTGTGTAGCTGGCACTGTGTCCTCCCTCTAGCTGTTTACAATCCGCCCCTCTGATTGAACACAACCGCAGTCCATTAGCCATTATACAGCCTTCTCTACAATAAGACAACCACTGTCTCCATTTGAGTCCTTATTAGACATTATGACTCCAATATCCGGATGTAATAAACTGTAATACAATCACGATTGTGGTTTGTTTAAATGCAACATGGACTGCTTTCATTTCCTGAGGTACCATCCCATCAATGCCCTCTAGTGGTGAATTTGTGTCCAATTAAAAATGTTTGATCATCATTTTAAGGACATTTCAGGCACAACTAATGGTCCACTTTGAAACCTAACCCCCCTGTTTGTATTTGTAATTGAATGCACATCAGAACTGGGCAAATGACATCCTCGCCATTGCCTACAACGCTGCAAGAAGCAACGCCTGTAGACAACTCTTCCTGGAGAAAATGTAAGCGGGCGTTATGTCATTGTGACTCCTCATACATGTTGTTGCTGGGTGAACACAGCCCTATTTCATTTCCCCGCATGTGACACAGTGTTGGACTGTCTCTTGGTAATGGCGAGCCTTTGTGTTTTCAACTTAGATACGTCCGCATCTCTCTTCACACCAACAAGGACGGCAAGATCCCAGTGAAAAAGTAGGTAACAGCACATTACACCAACTCACCATGTGGGATGGCACACAGTGGCTGACTTGTACAATAGATTTCCCACTCAGAGTTTGACAACGTGTTTTTTTCCTCAGCTTTTACAAGATGTTCCCTGCGGACAAGAAGAGGGTGGAAAGTGCCCTATCGTCAGCAAACCTCCCTAAAGGAAAGGTGAGAAAAATATGAGACATCTTGGTGTCTCATGTTTGGTCTAAGTCCATTTATCTTTCAATAATTGTTACAGTAAAGGTGTCACCTCTCCTCTTATTGTCCTTTGGTCATTTTTTGATTATGGTACCCAGTCCTGTGAAAGTGCAGTATGATGGAAAACATATATAATTGCAATAATGATGTACATTACAGGCCTACAGAATCACAAATGTGTGTGTCTTTTTTGATAAGGTGTGGATGATGTGTTTTTTACATTTCAGTATGACACCATGAAGCCCGACGTTTTCACTGAGACGGCCTTCAGGGCCTTTCTGACAAATCTCTGCCCTCGGCCTGAGATCTACGAGATCTTCACTAATTAGTGAGCTGTCCTCTCCTGTTCTTCCCTGATTATCTTTTCATGTGGCTGAGTAATCCTCAAATTATCATTTTATATCCTGTATTTTATTCCCTCAATACACCTACTGTAGCTCCTCATGTATCACCTGTTATTCCTTATTTTTTCTCTTTACTATTTTTTGTGAAACAATTATATATTTTCAGCCAAACAAATCGATTGAATTTTGTTTTGATTTTTGCATTTTATTGTAAACCATTTAATCTGGCGTCTAAATACGGCTATTCAAAAAGGCTCCACTAAATTTGATATTCTATATCAAGTAGTTACTAGGCCAGAAACATACTTACAGTATTTACATATTCAAATTTTGCAGCACAGAAACCCCTGATGTAAATGATGTTAGGCCGTCCTTATGCTCAGAGAGTATGAGCCTCCAATTCATGCACTTGCTGTCTGGGAAAATGGGCTCAGGTGGCAGGCAGTGAGCCTTGATAGGCAGGAGTAAACATTGGGTGCAGCGCTAATGCGATTGCCATGCCTCACTGTGTTCTCTAGCTCCAACAAACCCACCATGACCAAGGAGAACTTCACCAAGTTCCTCAACGAGAAGCAGAGGGACTCTCGGCTCAACGAGGAGCTGTTTCCACGCCTGCGCCAGGACCAGATTAAGGCTCTGATCGACAAATACGAACCTTGCACCACAAACACAAACAGAAGTGAGTCTCGGCGATGATACAGCTTTGTCATGCTGTGTTTTTTTTAAATAGTTTTTTTTAACTTCTTTTTCTACTTCTTCTTTATCTGCAGATCTGATCACTCCAGAAGGTTTCTTATGCTTCCTGATGGGCCCGGAGACATCAGTCGTGGTGGAGGACAGGCTAGCCAAGAGTCAAGACATGACCCAACCCATACCCCACTACTTCATCAAGTCCTCCCACAACACATACCTCACAGGTCACACACACACACACACACACACACACACACACACACACACACACACGCACACACGCACACACACACACACACACACACACACACACGACACACGCACGCACACACGCACGCACACACACACACACACACACACGCACACGCACACGCACACGCACACACACACACACTCACTCACAACTTACTCACACCTGATCGAATCTCGGGAGCATTTGGGTAAGGTATATTACTGAGTTTTGTGTGGTCTGTCAAACCCCACAGCCGGTCAGTTCTCTGGCGTGTCCTCACCAGAGATGTACCGTCAGTGTCTGCTGTCCGGCTGCCGCTGTCTGGAGCTGGACTGTTGGAAGGGCAAGCCTCCAGATGAGGACCCCATCATAACCCACGGCTTCACCATGACAACTGAGATCCTCTTCAAGGTGGTTTATACAGAGTTTGTGACACTTCCAGTCAGGTCTTGTACACTAGGTTTCACATTTCTCTCATTATACAAGTTGACATTTGGTTTACCTCCTGGATATTGCGCAGACTAAACTAAAAAGGATGAAAACAGATACAAATATGTCATGCGGGTCTGAACAGATGCTGTCTCTACAGATACGAACAGCATCCAGGTTTTGGTTGTATTTGAGTTATTTAATTAGATTTTTTTTAACAGAGAGTGGAGCCTTGCATCTAATACCTTTTATCTTGACAGCGGAGAGAAAACTGAAGAGCTAAAGTTAGGGACCATCTCTTTGGGGCGACCGTGGCTCAGGTGGTTAAGCGGGTCGGCCAACGATCCAAGGGTTGGCGGTTCGATCCCCGCCCGGCCACCTGTGTCATGGTTGTTGTGTCCTTGGGCAAGACACTTCACCCACTTTGCCTTGTGTGAATGTGTATGATTGCTGTATGTTTGAGGTGGTGGTCGGAGGGGCCGTTGGCGCTGAATGGCAGCCACGCTTCCGTCAGTCTGCCCCTGGGCAGCTGTGGCTACTATAGTAGTTTACCACCACCGGTATGACTGTGTGTGAACGAATTGAACCAGGAACCCTGTAAAGCGTCTTTGAGTGCCTAGGCAATAAAGCGCTATATAAAACCTATCAATTATTATCTCAAAAGTGTTTACCGTAAGGCCAAAAGAGCCATAAAGATTGTTGTGCTGTCAATGAAAAAAATAAAAAGTTTTTTGTTTTTGTTCATTGATAGTCAACTATATTTTTGCCTGGTCTTCCTCTCATTACAATCCTCTGCTCTGTTAGCTATTGTGGCCCATTTGTTTTGTTTTTTTATTTTTTCGATTGGCTTTAATATGAACCTCCTCTTAGTATACAAGCTCCATTCTTTATAGACAATGATAATCAGTTATCATTTATTTAGACCTCACTGTAGACTTACTTTTAATCTTTTTTTGAAGACAAGGTTCAAATATAAATCATGGTTTATTATTTGAATAATTTAAGTGTGTAGTGAAAATATAAACAACATGTAGGCAACAAAAAAACACATTTTATATGTAATTTAATACTCTTTGGATGGCTAAACCTATACACATACCCATGTAGAAAACAATTGATCAGTCAGTTTAGAAAATGTCCCCTTTGATGATAGCCCAAATCCCTGAGTATTTTTTAACTGCTGTTGTCTATCATAAATATCAGCCCTTTTCTCGTAAATGACCAACCCCTGCGTTCCTGTGAACATAGTTTGCATTGTTTCAATATGACATCTTCAAGTATACACTTACCAGAGACTGTTCAGGCTAAACCATTCAGTGCAGCCACGTGTTATCATGGATGTCACGATAAGCCTCTAAAATCCACTCATTACTTCTTATTCACACCCATGTGCACATTAAAAGGCAAAGGAATTTGACAGCAACACACAAACATACACATACCCACACAGCCAGGCACCCCTTGTCCTGGTCTCACACTCAACACTTCCATTTAAGGGCAGCCGGAGCTCCACCATTTCCCCCTGGGCCAAGACACAACACCTCAGTTCATTTTACTGTCAGCCTCTGGGTGTTGGAGCTGACTTCAGGGCATCGGCATAGAATAAATAGTTTGTCATGTTGTTTGCCTTAATTATTCTTTGTGAGAAACAGTAATGATTGTCTCAGCCTGCTTTTCTGTGATTTTCATGATTTTATTATATTTGTAGACGTTTTATTTTGCCTGCTGCTGTGCCATCGACTTATTTTGTTGTTTCCTGCAGCTCTGCCTGTTGCTTTCCTTATAGGTGGAGAGTCAACACTTCTCGAGAACACCTGTTGTCAAAATAATTTTTTTGTCAAAATCAAGTGAATATCTCCTTATGATCTGCTACCTGGAAGACAAAAAATCCAGTGTTAATACACAGCCTAGCCTCTGTAAACTGGTTGATAAACAAAGAGGGCCCACTGTAGCTGCAACATGCCCTTTTACAGAGCCTAGGCTGTGTATTCACATTGGCTTTTTTTTTCAGCGCGCACAAAGTCCAGACAGGTAGTGGATAGTGAGGAGATACTATATTTACTGATTTTGACGAAAAGTGATTATTATGACAACAAGCATGCTCCAGAATCGCTGACTCCACCTATAAATCTGGATCTAATTCAAATAAAAAAAGTCTAATTAAAAGTGCTAAAAGGAACTTTTCAATATTTCTGAAATAGTCAAATTTTTCCTCTGATGATCATAAATGACAGGTAACAGCAAATAATGCTATTTTAATATAGTTTTTCTTAATGCCTTTGTCATGGGTTCCTCACCCTGGACCTACAGCTGGCATAGTAAAAACACTACCGTTTTTGTCCAAAGGGGGTGACAGACTTAACAAAAACTGAAAGTTCCTCGGAGCACCTTTTAAATGCATGAATAAGAAAAATCCCTTTCTCTTTATGATTTGTGACAGGATGTGATCGAGGCCATAGCGGAGAGCGCCTTCAAAACCTCCCAGTACCCCGTTATCCTCTCATTCGAGAACCACGTTGACTCGTAAGGCCCCAAGCTTCTCCATGACCTCACACTACCTAATGTTATTAACACAATGTAATATTGCTCGGGATGCCATTATCCCAAATGGAATATTGATGGAACCTTGGATTCTGGTAGCATCAGCAACAACAGTGACAGGTGTTACTCTACTCTGTTCCAGGGTGAAACAGCAGGAGAAGATGGCTGACTACTGCAAAACCATATTTGGTGATGCCCTGCTTACAGAGCCGCTGGACAAGTACCCTGTGAGTGCACTGCTGCAAAACAGCCCACTGTTAAAATAAGAGTAGATAAAGTTTACATATGGAGGGATTTTTTTTAACAGATGAAGGAAGATCATGTTATACTGTGAAACTGTGAGTTCTGCAGTATAACCGCATTGGCATTAAGGCAATAAGTGGCAACGGTCAAGTTGCATGTTTGGCCTATTTCGTTTCTCTGCTAGACATGACTCTTATAGGCTCCTGTACTTATCCAACTGATGTATATCAACAGCCAGCGTCTGCCCACCCCCTCTGAGCTTTGTGTTGTGAGGAGAGGTGTAGATGTGTTTGTATTCCTGAGGCAGAGAGAGGACATGTTTAATATCTATGTCTCATATACCATCAGGACTGAGCCAAGGAGCCATGTAGGGCTTTGGTTAAGCAACCAAAACATTTAATAAATGTTATCCTTTGACATGATGATCTTAATGCATAATTTCATACATACATTGATTCTATATAAATGTCTGTTGTGTACCGTAGATATGAAGATTTCAGTTTGCTAGCTTAGCTTAGCCTAATTAATGGGAAACAGCTAGCCTGGCTGTGTTCAAAGGTAAAAAGTCTGTACTGGAATATAGTTTGTTGAACCCTTGCAAAAACTAACTATCAGGCTATTTCTTTACCAGGTGCAGTCATTTCCTGAAATCCTTTTGCTCACAACCTTCCCATAAAACCAAAATGTTTTACCCTTTGGTGTCTGTTCAGAACTGACATGTTAAGTTAGTGAGCTTTAATTACTTGTGCTCCTTTTGTTACATTCCGCTCTTTCTTTTGGAGTTTATTCATCATGTCAAATCCCCTCATTCCATAAGACAACACAGAGGTTTCCTAAATGGTGCTAAAGTTATAGCCCCGAAAAAAGTATTGTTTTTCTCCCAGTTTACCCAAAGTTCTTTTTTTCTATTTATCTGAAACATCCAGCTGAAGCCAGGCCAGCAGATCCCAAGCCCCTCTGAGCTCATGGGTAAGATCCTCATCAAGAACAAGAAGGGCTGCCATGAAAAGCCGACCCAGACTAAGAAACCCATCACAGCAGCCACTGAACAGACTCCAACCACAACCGCAGCTGCACCCACCCAGGACCCAAACAACACTACCCAGGACCCTGCCGACCCAGCACCTAGCACCCAGGAGAACCAAGGTGGACTGAATGAACATCAATCCAAAATATATCAAATTTCTTGTTCATCTGAAAGTGTCACACATATTTTTGTCCATGTAATACTGTTACTGTATAATGTAAAAATGACTGCTCTTCCTACTGTTGGTTTATTTAAATCTATGATTTCTGAATTTTACACATCTGACTGTAACTGTTTTAGCTGAATTCATTGTTCATTTAGTATTTCATCTTATTTTATTCTTGCTCTTTTTTTGTATTGTATATACTTTATTTAAATTAATATAGGCTACATACATTTTTATCCTATTTTATTTCCGTTTTCTCTACTCATTATATATTATCCTTGGGATTGTGTTTATTGTGTATAATTGATTGATGTGTTAAAGCAGAGGGGGATGCAGCTGTGGAAGACAACGAGGAGCAAGAGGAGACGGACGAACAGGACGAGGAGAAGATGAAGACATCAGATGAGGTAGAGACATGATGAGATGATGGTTTAATTGCTTTAAATGATCATTGACCAGCTGTACCACGTTAAACATCTGTTCACTTCCCGTCACAATCCCCCACAGGGCACAGCTGGACAAGAAGTTACAGCGTATGAGGCAATGTCATCCATCGTCAACTACATCCAGCCCGGCAAATTCATCTCTTTCGAAAATGCCAAAAGTACGTCTTGGTAGATTTAACAGAAATGTTAGGCTAACAACAATAGAACATAAATTCCCCCAAAAAATTACACCTAAAGAAATTATAGTCAGTGTGGGCTTTTGCAATTCTTTATTTCCCCTCATTCACAGAGAAAAACAAGAGTTACGCCATCTCATCTTTTGTGGAGACAAGAGGGGAGGCAATGATTTCCAAGACTGCTGTCGAATTCGTCGAGTATCCTTTTTAAAGTGCAGCAGATGTTGTGACACCTACATAAATGTGGGGATATTGGTGTTCAATGGGCTGAAGATTATTTAAAAAAAATTACACTTAATGCTGTCATCAGAGCATCCTGATTTTGCATACAAATGCAGACATATCAAAACATTCCTCCCTAAACTGCTTTTTCTCAGATACAATAAGAGGCAGATGAGCAGGATTTACCCCAAAGGAACCAGAATGGACTCATCCAATTACGGCCCCCAGCCCTTTTGGAACGTCGGCTGCCAGATGGTGGCGCTCAACTACCAGACCATGGGTAAAAAATAGGAAATAGAATCCACTGATAACTTTCATTCATTCATTCAAAATGTCATAAATGTGTTGCACTACAGCAGAAGGTGTCCCCCATATCAGTTATTCTGTTTTAAAGTGCCACTCCAGCCTGCATGCTCTGTGATGTATTTCTAATAACCTGAGCTTCTGTAGTTCCACCACAGCAGGTCAGTGTTGCACCTCATTGTGCTGCACAGGCCTCTGCTATGCCTGTGCTTTCTTTGATAGTCCCTGCTTCTCCCAGAGAGAGGGCATGATGGGGCTTTTTCGTTTTGTCTTTATTTACAGATTTCCCCATGCAGCTGAATTTGTCTCTATTCGAATTCAACGGCCGAACGGGCTACCTACTCAAGCATGATGTCCTACGTCGCAGTGACAAGAAGTTTGACCCTTTCTGCGACAGGATTGACACCGTTGTGGCAAGCACATTGACCATAAAGGCAGGTTCCAAAGCCTCATAGTTGTTGTATTAAGCTTTCCTTACTTGAACCCTCCCCATGGCATATTCGGCACAGGGATGCTAGTGTCTGTTCAGAACAAAAATGAAACGTAAACAATTGAAAAAGGGTGAAAATAGTTACTTTAAAGCTGCAGGTAAAATTTTTCACACACTTAAAGGTGGAATCGGCGATTCTGGAGAGCGCCTGTTGTCAAAATCAGTGAAGTTCTCCGCATTCTCCGCTACCTGTCCGTACTTTGTGTGCACAACAAAATAAATCCAGTGTTTATACACAGCCTAGGTTCTGTAAAAGGGTATGTTGCTAGCTATGGTGGACCCCTTTGTTTACATACCATGTTTTTACATACCAGTTCACAGAGCCTAGACTGTGTATTAACACTGGATTTCTTTTTGACACATTTAAGTACAGGTAGCGGATCGTGAGGGAATATTCACCGATTTGGACAAAAAGTAATTTTGACAAGAAGCGTTCTCTATAATCGCTGACTCCACCTTTAAGCTGCATCATTTATGATTTTGTATTGTGGGGAAACTGTTGATCAAACAATGCAGTGTGAACAAGCTGTTTTTGCTCTCTAAATTGAGCGTTAAATGAACCTCAATAGCCTTAAGAAACCTGTGTGTGAGTGCAGCTGTGTTCCCTTGGTTTTCCCTCTAGTTTAGATGCAGAGGCCGTAACAATGCGAGCTTCCCGCTGAGACTGATACATGGTTCCTGGTATTCAGCAGACTCTGCGTGGGGGGAAAGCCTGTGCTCTATTTACATCCACCGTGTCCTGAAGACGGATTCACACAACGGGACAGATCCACATCTGTAATGTCAACCTTACTGCGTATATCGTGTATGTCATCAAAATATACTTTTCCCAATGTCTCACCAGATCTACTCGGGCCAGTTTCTCTCTGACAAGAACGTGAAAACAGGAGTTGAGGTGGAGGTGATTGGGCTGCCGGGAGATCCCAAGAAGAAATATCGCACCAAGTGGTCGCCCACACCCAACGCCATAAACCCAGTGTGGAATGAGGAGCCTTTTGTCTTTGATAAGGTGTGTATTTTGTAGTAGACAATATGTTCACCTATGCACGAAAACATGCAAGGGTGAATGTGTTTTGTTGTGAGGTCAGCCTCTATAACCCAGTGTGCTTCTGCCGCTGCTCATCATAATATATTTGTTGTTGTTATGTTGGATAGATCATGCTCCCAGAAATGGCCTCTCTAAGAATTGTAGTGCATGAAGAGAACGGTAAATTCTTGGGACACAGGATCATCCCACTTGATGCCATCCAATCAGGTCAGTGAAACAGTGAACGAAAAAGGAAAAGAAAAAAACACCACTTAAAGGTGGAGTCGGTGATTCTGGAGAAGGTTTGTTGTCAAAATCAGTGAATGTCTCCTCATGATCTGCTACTTTTCCGTACTGTGTGTGTGCTGAAAGACAATCTGGTATTGATACAAAGCCTAGGCTTTCTAAACTGGTATGTAAACAACGGGGGCCCACCGTAGCTAGCAACATGCCAGTTTACAGAGCCTAGGCTGTGTATTAACAATGGATTTTTTTTTCAGTGAGATATTCACTGATTTTGACTAAAAGTAATTTTGACAACTATTCTCCAGAATCGCTGAGTCTACCCAGAACTTCATGATTCATGGAATGTTCATTAGTTAAACCATCACTCAAGTCATCCAAAAGTATTTGCTAACTTGTTATTTGCCAGAGTGGGAGCTACTGCCTTGTTTTTATTTCATTGTTCGTTGTCTTATGCCCTGCAGGTTTCCATCACATCTGCCTGCGCAGTGAGAGCAACATGCCCCTCACTCTGCCCGCTCTCTTTGTGTACATTGAGGTTAAAGACTACATCCCCGCTGCCTTTGCAGGTGCTTGGATTTTCATTCTATGTGTTTTCTTTTTTTGCAAAAGAAAAACTCTATGCTGCAATTGAATTCATGTTGTCAGGGTTACAGTCAGGGATGAGACTGATTTAATTTGGATGAGTGGAGGATGAATAATTGCTGCATTGTGCACTAACCGGTTTGATTCTACCTCAGATTTCACAGATGCCTTATTTAACCCCACCAAAGGAACAGAGAAGACCACAAAGACCCCTAAAGAGGTAACTAAAACAAAGCAGGGAAGCAGGGAACATAACTCAGTCGTCATATATAATATTTGACACATCAGTCAATGTCCCTAGTTCTCCCTTAAGTTCTCACACAACTCACCAATTGCCTGGAAAATAACCAGCCTTAATAGATATTGATGTTGCTGTCCTTTCTGTGCCCATGCAGTTATCGGCAGACTACGTTTCTCCCTATGAAATGCCTCTTGTGGTCCAAGCTGCTACAGACAAAGCGAAGGAAAGTGCTGCAGGTAACAAAGCTTTTGAAGGGGACACAGCACAGTTTTTTTTTTAAAGTAATACTTGTGGTTAGTCTTAAAAATATGACAAAAATTGCATTTTTTGATTTATAAAATGAAAAGGGCTGTATCCAAATCTGTTCTGTAAAATCTTTAGACTATAATATTCTCTAAAAATGAAATTAATACTTCAACTCTGGCTTCATCCACCATCTAGAGTTTTAGTTTGAGATGCAAATGTATACATTATTCGTTGTTCATATTGACAAATTCCCACATTTATTCCAACATATCTGAAATTGTACCCTATTACACCTGCAGTGTCTCATCTTAAGAAGCCCTATATTTGATCACTGAACCTTCCACTCCACCATAGAAACGGACACATCTGAACCTGCACCACTGGTTGACGCCAGTGACCCATCAACCCAGTCTCCACCAGTAGCTGCTGCTGCTGCTGAGGAAGTTAAAGAAGAGGCTGAGAGCAAGACAGACACTTTGGAACCTGCGGTAGAACCTCTTCAGTCTCCTAACACTGACACTCCAGCTGAGGATCCAGCCCCCGATGCAGGAAACACTGCATTTAAAACCCGTCTTGAAACCCTCCTTCGCCCCGAAGAGGCGGCTCCCGAGAGAGTATTGGCCCCAGAGCCGGTGCCAGAGACAGCTCCCGTGAAGGAATCGGCCCCAGAGCCAGAGGAGGCTCCTGAAACAGCTCCTGAAACCAGAGAGGAACCTGTGGCCAGTACAAGCTGTGAAACTGCTGCAGATGATAAACCAGGCACAGAAACTGCTGAGGAGCCTGCTACTACTACTGCTACTACTGCTGCTGTTGCCCTAGCCTTGCCCTGTCCAGCAAGTGCAACGCCTGATTCTGCAGGACCAGATGAGTCATCTCAGCCGCCAACGTGCAGTGAAGGTAAAACTGAAGTACTCAATATGATACATTGTGAATTGGTGCTTTGTTCATTTACTTTCTTAATAATGTAGGGGAGACCGGGGTAAGTAGGCACACTTTTTACTCTAGTGAGAATTGCTCATCACCTAAACATCTTTCAATAGTCATTCTTACATTAAATTGAAGCTTAAGGTGTTGGCTTGAAATGTGAACCCCTCACTTTTTCTAACTTATTGTAATAAAGAAGAAATGTATCATCAAAGACACTTTAACACATTGTGACAACCGACCCCATCAAGGGGTCGGTTGTCACACACTATGGGGTTGTTTGTCACAATGTTATCTTTATGGGAAAAATCTTAAAAAGAAGGCAAGAAAGCAGAACTACATTTAAAAGTTTAATTTCATTGTCAAGTTGAAAATTAGGCCTACATAACTTTATGCATCTTAACACAAAATGAGCAAGGAATTAACAAAAAGGAAATCCATATTAAGACCAACCTACTGTATGTAACAACATAAAGAACAAAACAAATAGGTCTAACAATAATAGCCTACTCAACTAGGATACACACATTCACTATCTGAGTTACAGTGATGGCAAATGTAGGGTCTGCTCACTCTAACTAAGCAGAGATTGTGTGCCCACTGGTTGCACATACAACACTTCTCCCTTACCTCCCCTGAACGGGTGCTGGAGAACGTTTCCATACAAAACAAACACAAACTATCCTCTTCATCTGATGAAGATTCCTCCTCCTGTCTCTTTCTCTTCTGTTTCTTCTTCCCCAGCTGGGGTGGAGTGCACTGGGGTGCAGTAGCCTTGGCAACTGGTCTAGTTTGGGATGCACTGGGTCGTTTTGATTTTGTTGCCCTTTTTCTCTTTTGCATGCTAGCTGCCTTTCCTGCTCAATTCTCTCCTTCTCTGGGGTGCCAGTGAGGATACAGCTTGACATTTCCTTTTGTTATTGGGTTCCTTTCCTGGCTGCACCCTTTGGATAACATGTGACAACCAACCCCCCAAAAAATGTGACGACCAACCCCAACTGGAATTTATTGCTAGCATCAAGGCCAACAACCATCTGACAACTAATTAGCTTGCTAAAAACAATCTAAACTATAGCTTACCCTTCACACATTTTTAGGGTAACAAGTGTTTTGTTATAAACCCATTGTGTAAAAGCCTAGAAGAAAAATACTGAGGAGCTGAATATTTTCAATTTGACATGAAAAACACTAACAGTCCTCTCACCTCAAATGCAGCATTCTAACTCCAATGAAGACTGTGTAAGTGACCTCTGATCCCAGTTGTGGATATTTACATACCAAAATGTAACAGACAGCGCCTTCTGGTTCCGAGATATAACGATTGTGACAACCTACCCGTGTGACAAATTACCCTGTTCTCCCCTACATGTGACATGTGTACTAAAAAAATAAATAATAACAAGTCTTTGTCGAATAAATGTATTACAAATGCATATCCACTGCCGACCCGAGCAGGAGCACTCTCAAAACAAAGCCCTTTGTGGGTGTGTGTGTGTGTGTGTGTGTGTGTGTGTGTGTGTGTGCCGCAGAGCCGCCGACTGTGACTGCCGAGGAACTGACACAGCACAAGCACTATCTGAAGGTCATCAAGCGTCAAGAGCGAGAGATGAGGGAGGCAGAAAAGAAGTGTCAGAAAAAAGATGAGGACCTGATTCAGAAATACTCCGACTCCTTCAAGGGCATCAAGAAAAAGGCCTCTGTGAAGAAAAAGGAGTAAGGAGGGAACTATTTCTCTCATCGTTTGTTACCAACACAAAGTTTGACAAAATACTGTTAGATAGTGTTTGTCGGTGGAGGATCGTCATGTACAGTATACTTAACCTACCCATCTGACCAATTGTGTGTGTTGACTCATCCATCAAAGTCTGTTCTGTTTCCTGCAAAGTAATGGTGAATTCTACAGCATTTTAGATTGACCCACTAATGAAGTTGTTGTTGTTTTGGTGAGTGTCACTAATGAGGTTATATTTAGAGGCACGGAGAATATTCCTGGGCTAATGTGTTTTTCTGGCCGAAGCAGAATATTAGAGGAGGATGGAGGGGAACAGCTAAATGAATGTGGGCTGCAGTGGGGGTTTTTTCGTGCACAAGGCACACGCTAAGCTTTCAGGGCAAATGAGCATTGCTGTATTTTGGATTTCCAGTAAAAAAAACACGGTTGTACATTCATTTCTGATCGGAGAGAGTTAGTCGAAAAAACTCTATTCCCGTAGCACATATCCTCTTGTTTTGGTTGTATCATGTTATGTTTTTCTTCCAGTGGAGGGGGGGGCACCTCTGACTCCAGTGTGAAGACGGAGCGGGTGCAGGAGCAGAAGGAGAAAATGCAGGTTGAGCTGCAAGCTCTGTGGACGGAGCAGTGTGATCAGCTGAGGAAGAGGAAGGAGCAGTTTGCCACAGAGGTTAGCGATGCACAGGGTTAGCAATGCACAGGTCTATGTTTAAGAACCATGCAAAAAAAAATCCAATTAAAAAGAGAGAGAAAAAAGACATTAGCAGTTCAAAGTAACACATTCATCAGGAGAAAGTGACTCCAAAATAAATAATAATGTTGCTCTATCTGCAGCTTGTGCAGCCATGACAACCTTGCAATGTAAAAATATGACAATGCTGTGTTGGAGCTTGTTGCTCTGCACTAAACTAGCCATGTAATGTAATACATGGCATTCACCTGCATTGCATTTCAGAGTTCATTTATTAAAAGTGGTAATAAAATATATATTTTTTAATATAACATAATACATGAAATGACAATGTTAAAACAATTTGAGAGGGCTCACTGGTAGCAATAAACCTACAAAGAATGATCACCCAAATCCAAACATCCCTGCAGCGAAAAGCTCTAAACCCCCACTGTACACATCCCACGGCTAGACAACAGCTAAAGGGCCAAATATTTCCCTTGTTGGTGGAGACCAAAAACAGAGGTAAAAGTAAGGATTTGCAAAGAAAACATTAACATTTTGAATGTATCGTAATAGATGAAATGACCCAGCAGTTTAAAAATATTGTCTGCATGGCTCAGGAGGATGCATACACATCTCCTATGGAGCCACTCATTTTACCTCTCGGCTTTGGGTGTCTGGGATCACGGGCCAGCAGCCAGCGCTTTGCAGGCCCTATTGATTGTACATAAGACCCAGGTGCTCTGGGGTGCTATTAGCATAAGCTCTGAATCAGTATGTGACTGAGGGGTCAATCAGGTAATTTCTGCCAGCGCACCAGACAGAGTGTAGGCCGTACTGTGCTGTGGAGTGAGGTGAGGGGAGAGTTAGTGATGGAGAGTGGCAAACAGGTCTTGGGCCAAGTGCTCTTGTCAACGAGAGGACTGAACTTTTCTTTTCCCTTTAATTAGAGAGACTTTAATCACATCGTTATCTAGAGCTACTCACGTCTCATTTTCCATCTTTTTCTTGACTGTGAACGTGTCACTTCCTCCTTCTTCTTGTGACAGAGACTGACCAAACTGTTGGAGATGGCCACTGAGAGACACGCCTGTGAACTGAAGACCCTGGAGAGGTGTGAGCACACATACAACACACTGGGGACACGCTGTACACATTGAGATTTTGGTGTGACCTTGTCTGCGTGTGTGTCATCTGAGGAGAAAATATTTGACACTTTGCATAGACAACTATAGCCTACCTCGAATAAAGAGTGAATCAACTCGAGGCGCAGATCTTCCAATGTCCTTGGCTGGCTTATGGTGTCCTGGACGACGTATGTGTGTGTGTGTGTGTGTGTGTGTGTGTGTGTGTGTGTGTGTGTGTGTGTGTGTGTGTGTGTGTGTGTGTGTGTTATCCCACGTCCCCAGCTGGCAGATGGTTATCTCAGGACAACCATTATCCAACAGGTGTTTAAACAGCAGCGGGAAAGCGAAGGCAGCCCCGGTCATCTACCTGTCCACACAGGCGCGATTAGATCGCATTTAAGCCTCCCTTTCACTGTAAAGAAAAGGTCATGTCTGAGGCACATAGCCCTGTAACTCTACTTTAAAGGAAAAGGGTTTGTTTATAGGGCCCCCTTTCGTTTTTTGAATTTCCAATCAAGCGGGAGCCCTTACCTTCTGCCTCTGCCTTGTTTTGCAGCGAAACCAAAGACACTAAGAAGAAATCGCTGTCGAAAAGTTCAGAAAAAGCAAAGTGAGTCCACAGCATGACCCTGCCTTCGGTTACTTTGTGTGTTTCCATTCATTGCCGTTCATAAATTCTGGCTCGATTTGATGAATTCGTAATGTTATGTACAATAGGCCAATTTTTAAATTATAATTGTCTTCTCTCTCAGGCTGAAAAGGGCAATGAGCGTAGAGGTGCTGGATGATACCAGTCACACTGATGGCACAGTAAGTAGCCCTATTGATTTAAACTTGTTCAAATGTTCCTTTCTTGCAGAGGGTTGGATGAGGAGATCAGTGCCCTCCTCATGTTTGTATGGAAAGCATGAAGTAAGGGCTAGCAGCTAGTTAGCATAGTTTAGCATTAAACAATTACCGGTAAGCATCTCTAAAGCACACTGTGATATGTTGGGGTTGCTCGGCTTAAAGATTGTGTCCAGTCTTTATGCTTAGCTGAGCAAACTCGTCTAATTCTTGGAAAGAAAGCAAAGCGAACAGGTAGCCTATATATATTGAATTATTCTTCCTAAAGGAATTAGCAAGTCAAGGTCTCCACCTGACTTTAACTGAAGCTTGATCTCTTATGCATCCCTTAATCTTCACTAATGTTCACGTGTCCCTGAAAACTGTATCAAATCCACAGCTCACACTGACTTAACATTCATTGGTGTGATCAATGCATATTGTATTCAGCAGTGTAACTATGGTTA
Source organism: Ammodytes marinus (assembly GCF_949987685.1). Classification (NCBI taxonomy): domain Eukaryota; kingdom Metazoa; phylum Chordata; class Actinopteri; order Uranoscopiformes; family Ammodytidae; genus Ammodytes; species Ammodytes marinus. The sequence continues at coordinate 17,045,626 of NC_137219.1, read as the reverse complement.
CAAAGTGGCAACCAGTGTCAAAAGATTTCAACCAAATACGGGTAATTATCTCATCTTAGGCACGTGACAAGGCTTTACTTTTATACTACCGCACACATGTTCACACACAAACGCACGCACACACACGCACACACACACACACACACACACACACACACACACACACACCCACCCACACCCACCCACACCCACCCACACACACGCACGCACGCACGCACGCACGCACGCACGCACGCACGCACGCACGCACGCACGCACGCACGCGCACACGCACACGCACACGCACACGCACACGCACACACACACTCACACCCTTTTTACCCAGTTGGTAAAGTGCAGTGGACCCTGACCATATGCCAGGCTTGTCCATTACTCAGAAGCTGTTTACAGAGAGCGGGTTTATCCACGTGTGGTCGATGAGTCACTGAGCTCTGCTATTCATTCTCTGGTGGCTCATAAAAATTCAGAACTGCTGTATCAGGGTTAAAGACCTGGCCATTTCACTATGCTCCTCTCCAATCAATCCCCCCCCCCATACTAATCCCATCCCTCCACACATTAGGGCCACATTGCAGCTCATTTCATCTACTTAATCAGCCTTTCTTCATTAATTACGCCAACTATTTATAACACCTTCACCTTCTTAATCAGAACATCCTCAGTATTGAACTGCGGGTGCTATATGGCTTGTGTAACTGCTTTGGAAAAGTCCAACCTGTTTTGACTTGAAAGTATTGATTCTCTTGCTCAGGTTGCATCCCATGGGTGCGCTCCTCTCTAGATGTACACGTACACACTCACAGGGAGGAACATGAGAGCGGATGAACTGCTTATAGACATGCAAACTGTCTTTATCTCTCACTTGGTGCCACATGTGCGCACACACACACACACACACAAACACAGTCTCAAGCCACCGATCGATGTTGTTTTTCAGCGGTGACATGTTGTGTTGTGCTTTTTTTGTATTGTTACAGTCTTCAGATTACAGCCCACAACAAGAGGCTCTTATGAAGAAACAGGCTGCAACACTGGAGGAAATCAACAACCTTACTAATCAGGTGCACACTCTGACTGCAGGATACACTTGTTTTTGTCACTCCGGAGCTAACCTAGAAACTGAAAGTATGCCCTGGATGATTCTGTTTGTGTTCCTAAATAAGACTTAAAGGCTAAAAAGATCAATGACACATATACCAACCAGTTGCTACCCAACAGAGATTCACCTCCTATACGAGGACTTTATAAAAATAGAATCAGTCACTGACTCCTCCGGTCGAAAAGCAGGTTTAGTTCCTGAGTTCCTCAAAAAGTTGTTGGTGGCCCTGAAACGTTTGTGTGCTAGAAACACCCCACTATAGGCCTAATCCCAACCATTAACCCTAACCACAAAGCTAGTTGTTGACCTTGTTGTGATTGGCATTGTATCCCAATTATAAGGACTCACCCCCAAACGGTAGGTACCCATAATAGAATAAAGGCGAGCACAAGCATGTAGAAACTATCACTCTAACATCTACAAACCAAACCTTTGCCAGCAACAAATCCCCGTTTTCCAAATAAATGTTCAGCCGTGGCCATCTGTCCATTCTGTAGTCAAACGTAATGTTACAACGGTGACACATCTAGTTTAGTACGGACCCACATCCTGCCGCTGTAAATGATGTCAGAGCGCTTTTGTGACAATGCCTCGCTTTGAATTGGTAAAATCCTGGCCGCTGATATTATGAAAAGAGGTGTTAGTTTTGATCAGACATTGACGCGCGAGCGCCAGATGGACGGTCTGCTTTTTTCAACAACAGCATTAGCTTACAAATTCAAATTTTGTGATAATTGAGAGAAAGGGAAACATGAGGATAACTCATTCATTGCAAAATGCAAGCTGAGTTTATTGATGTATTTAACGTTGCTGATTGAGTACGGGCACATTGCCACATTATTAAATACCCTGAAAATAGCTCATCATCAGTTTCCTTTGCTTCAGCTAAGGGATGCCCTTTATTTCATTTGCAGGTGCCAAAAACAAAAAAATCCATTTCTAAAGATTATGATAAGCGCCTGGCAGACAAGTTTATAACCTCCGACTAACCTTTGGTTGTGTGTGCAGCTCAATCAAGAGGCCCTGAAGGAGCATGATCAGAAACATAGGTCTATACCTGCCCAGGTGAGGGAGGCTGTCAATGCCTGCGTGGGAGCCAACTTTCCCGAACTGGTGGACCAGGCAGGAGACAAGAAGATGGAGGGAGTGGGCTTCTATGGAGATGTGTTCCTGGGTTAGATGTGCCTTTTGATCCCCCTGACCCTGACTTTGTCCTAACTTTTTAGAAACAGTTTGCTCCATTCTGACATTCTTTCTTTCTACCTGTTACACAACCTCTACGTAGTTTGAGCATATAACCATGGTAACGGTAGGAGATTTTTCATTTAAGGAGGCTCAGTGTGAAATTTCAATTTAGTGGTGCTATTCTTAGAGAGTGTACTTGAGCCATAATGATGTTTTGATGGATGTTCTCCTGTAGATCAATTGATAGATGAATTGGAACATATTTTTTCATTTTCTATTTGTCTCTTTTTTCCCCGTTCCTTTTCACCAATAAAATGTACCCAAATACAGCAACAAATGCTGTCTTCCAGATGAAAGCCCATCACTGGAAGCGTGCAGGTGCTCACAGTTGCCCCTCTGTTCTCTCAATGGGTTCAAAAACTGGGAATAAATGTAGCAAGAAAAAATTTACTGTAGTGGCA